>NC_081345.1:1206739-1217302 GCF_029784015.1 Lycium ferocissimum
GCGGGTCGTGTATATGTGTAATGATTACACGATGGTTTATGCGCGATAAGATATGATTTCACTTACCGAGTCCCTCGTCAGTAGGCCGGCACGATACGCACATATGATGATATTATGATATGACACCGACGCATGATATATGATTCGCAGGCAAGTCTTTCGATTTTCTATCTTCCGATTTTCTCGATTACCATACTTGTTCCGTAAACCCCGCTAGGTTATGATTACTCTTACTTTATTCCGTGCTTTACATACTCAAGACATTTTCCGTCATCGAATTTCTTTCTTCGTGGCTGCGTTTCATGCCACACGGTACGGATAGATCGTTAAGATTCGTCGACTTAGGGCGTCCGTTACTGCCGTTGGAGAGCTCCTTTGATCCGGAGCCTGCGCCTTTAGTGGCACGCATTTTTCTGCTATGTATATACATGTTGTTCATGGGTACAGCGGGGCCCTGTCCCTTCATATGGTTCTGTTATGACTCTTAAAGGTCTGTAGACATATACGTGTGGGTTGTGGGCGAGTTCGGTACAGTTGTACGGTTTGTGTTCTTATGTTTTTAGCGTAAAATTCTTACCGTCTTATGTCCGTTATGTATACACGTGTATATGTATGTATAAACATATGTCTGCTATACCTTCATCTATGCTTATGCTATTAGTAGGACGATTATGCTTGATGGGTGCGTATGAGTGCCCAGCTTGGGCACTAGTCGCGGCCTACGGGGTTGGGTCGTGACAGTACCCTTCACACCAAGTCCCACTAGGGCCGGGTACGTTATATTTATATACATATTATGTATATTTACTTGCATATGAAAAGTGATTTTCTCATGCATGGCATACTGTGTAGTTTCAGATGTCAAAGTTTACCAGTTATCACTATTCTCCCATTTACATTTATATTTTAATGATGTCATTACTTCTCTACCTTACATACTCAGTACTTTTATCCGTACTGGCAGCCCACTTTGGTGCTTGATTTCGTACGTCGCAGTCCCGACGAGCGAGGCAAGGACCCTCTCAGTAGGATCGCCAGTTTCAGCGGGAGGTCAGCGAGTACTATTATACCGGGCTTGCTAGTTGGGTATTTATTGAGTCTGCAGGTTATGTAAACGACAGATGTACGTACTACTAGAGGCTCATAGACAGTATAGTGGGTGTTAGAGTCATGCATGTTTTCAGTATACTTATGATACACATGTTATAGCCTAGGCGGCTCTATGATATTTTATGATGTTCATGTTACGGCCTTGTCGGCTAACTTATGTATGCAGTCGTTCAGAAAGATGTTATGTTATCCATGTGTTGGGCCTTTCTGTGTACCGGTGCTCTTATATGTACATGCTAATGACTAAGATCAGGATTGTTGTATTAAGGTTATACTATGTACGTTAGGTGGTACTTGGTTGTTGGGGTCGGGTGCTCGTCTTGCCCCTCGTCTGGGTGTGACACTTTGAGTGCAAAGTTTGTTACAGAATCTGTGTCACAGTCTCGCGAGTGATCCCGAGGCCTTCATACCAGAGATTTCAGGGTGAGCCTCGCCAGATCCTCAGACCTGGATCCCCTCGTTGATTTACTTGTCTACTTCTACAGACAAACTATATTGATGTATTTTTTAGACCTAGTATTCCTTAGGGTTTTTTATGATAGTGGCTTTTGTACTGTGTTTCAGACTAGATCTGTTGAGGTTATGTCTTGTATTTTCGTACCTAAGTAATATGTATGGTTAAAGACTCTCCATTGTTGGTATTTACTATTTCTACGTGCTTCTTATATTGATAAAATGTTGATTACGAGGATGGTCCGCCCACCAGGGGGTTAGTGTGAGTGCCATCATGACCCGTGATTTGGGTCGTGACGTGAAGACCTAAGAAGAAGCCACAAAGAGAATTGATAATATCTTGAGCAATCTTCCCTTCACCTCAAGAAACAAACCTATCCTCTGAACTAGTCCCTTTTCTGTGCCACACATATCTGACCTATTTCTAGGTCTGGTTATCCAATAGTTAAATCTTCTCTTTGCTTGGCAGCTACTCTTTCTAATGTAATGGATGACTAGATAAGATACATATGTACTAATGTCTGTTCTTTTTATCACAGAAAGTGCTACATATCCTGATGGTTATGGTCTGCTAAGCAACGCTCACCTTACATTATTTTTATAATGACAAAAAGGTGAAATATACTGACAAAATACCGATAACAAATAGGGAAAGCAATTGGTCCCGCTAATAAAAAATAGAAAAATGATCAGTTGCATAAGAGACAAGTGCCTAGTCGTACACATAGAAGAGATTGACTATGAAACTTACAGGATATACCTAGTTGTCAATTAGGTGAATTCATTATAAAGGAATTGTTTCTTATGTATAAAAGAATAATCCTATTAGAAGGCAGTGGATGAAAAACAAAGGAGGATAAAAGAATTAAATAATAAGGAGTTATATCAAAAGATTATGGAGTTATAAAGGAGGGAAAAATCATGAAGAATTAGAGAGATAAGGATGGAAGAATATGTGTCTGAGCTGAATAACCTAGCCCTTACATATCAAGGGACAACATATCATCATTACAGGTTCTATATAATCCAACTGCTTATGAGGTTGCAATGAGCGGAGAGTAAGTCCTGAGTAGTTCAAGAAAACCATCATACTTAGCAGAATTTTGATCAACTTGCCAAGCAGGCTGATATTCCCCCCAGGTCAATGGCTAAGGGTGGAAAAAGGGGGAGAAAACAAGGTTTAAATGAAGTACAACAAAAGTTTAAATGAAGTACAACAACCTACAACGGTTTCTCCAAGAATAGTTGTCACCATTTAACCTAATCATAAATGATGATCAAACATTCTTTTGGAACATCAGATCAGTACCGACTCAACAGGGATTTCAACAAGCTAGATATATCCATAAATATAAAGGAGGTTGGAATGAATCAAGCAAGAGCTAAGTCTAATAGCAAAGCTAGTTTTTTGTAGAGGATAATGTTGAGTCTTATTCAGACACAGAACAATAGATTACTCTAAAGCTGTTTATTCAGGATCAAAACAAAATTTTGATTACCAAACTTGTTTATGCTAAATGTGAGAGGTTATTACTGTGGGATAGTTTATATCAGCTGGGAAACAAGATGAACCTTCGTTGGCTAGTTGGAGGTGATTTTAATGTGGTTTTGAATGAAGAAGATAAAATAGGTGGAGTTCCAATAATAACACAAGACTACAAAGACTTTGCCTTCTATATTAACTCTTGTAAGCTATATGAAACTATTTTCAATGGTGGTCCCTTTACTTGGTGAAATGTAGGTGATGATTGTAACTTTAAGAGACTGGAAAAACATTTTGTAAACTTGCAACTTCATCAATGGTTTGAATCAATAGAAGTGGAGCATCTCTCTAGAAGTGGTTCAGATCATGCACAATTGCTTATCACACTGGGAGAGAAAAGACAAAACTTTATTAAACCATTCAGGTCGTTACAGTTTCGGATAGAGCATAAGAATTTTATGGATACTATGAGGAACAACTAGCCAACAAAAAGTGAGGACAATCCTTTTCTTGTATTTAAACAGAAGGTGAAGCAGTTGAAAGGTGCTTTGTGATTGTGGAGTAAAGATGCTTTTGGGGATATATTCAAACATCTGGTTATCAGGGAGCAAAAATAGTGAGGATCAAAGAGCAATTATTTGAAGAAGATCTATCTGTCACCCACAAAATAGTGTTGCAACAATGTCACGACCCAAACCGATGAGCCATGATGAGTACCCGACCATTACCGATCAAGCACTCCTAACTCACATCTGCTCTATACTAGACAACCTGGTGTCCCAACTTTAACTAATGTCTGAGCTATACTGTTTGCTATAGCATTCGTATAATGAGCACTACCACGAAGCTTATAAATCATGCATGTAGATACTGTACTGTACACAAAATAATAGCTAACAGGACTGCATAGCGTTCCTACTGTACAGAAATATCTACAGACCTCTATGGAACTCTAGAAGAGACGGGACAAGACCCTATTATACCCATAGATGTGCATATCAAAATAGCATACCAAAGGGCTGTAGCTCTGGTCCAAATGGAGCTTGCTGGCCAGAACTAGAAAGCGGTCCTACTGATTTGGCTCACTCGGGCCGCTATCTGAACCTGTAGGCATGAACGCAACGTCCACAAGAAAGAACGTCAGTACGAGTCATGTACCGAGTATGTAAGGCATGAATAATAATAAAGTAAGAGATACCGAACATGAAAAATAGCAGAATGAGAAGATAGAGCATACCATGAGATAAGGAAATAACCTGTACATATGATTACCTCTTAAGAAAGATACCGTGCATGCTTAACTTTAAAGAAAACATTTCTCATATACATATACATAAATTTATCATTAGCCCGCGTCTGGGGTAACCATCTCACGCCGCCCACTAGTGGTGTCTGCCCGTGCCATATAGACACGGTGTTATTATCACTATCTATAGCGGCCCACTACGCTCAGCATAGTGGTATATGCCCGTGTCATTAGACACGGTGTTATTATCATTATCTATAGCCGCCCACTATGCCCAGCGTAGTGGCATCTGCCCGTGTCTTTAGACACGCTGTAATCACACATAAAAATAAGTATACATGAGAGCCCAATTAAAAGCTACAAATCTATCAGAGAGACGTAAGGTCGGTAACCTCCTATTGTATTATGGAATGGTCATCATCGCCATTTCTCACCTCGGAGGAATGAATAACATGAGATGAGATCATCATCAATGAATAAAATTGAGAAAATGAAGAAATTGCTCAACATTCTCATATTCACATTGAACTCACAAGCTTGGGACTTTTAAATATAAAATCATGATCATCATAATCATCGTAGAAATATTCTCATCTTTGACATCATCGTTATCATTGTAAAAAAAACATGTCCATCGTTGTTGTCATAAGAGCCTACAGAATCATAGATCTCTGGTTTGAAAAATACGGACATTTTGGAAAGCATTTATGGATTGTCAGAAAAGGAGTCTTGCCTTTGAATCATGAACTTGTAACCTTTGGAAGTAAGGGAGTTATGGAAATATGTAGGGAATTATAACATAGGAATTTCTAGAAATAGGATCGTCGTCATCATAAAACACACTTATCTTTAGCATCATAAAAACTCTCAGAATCACGAATCTCTAGCTTTTGAGAATAAAGACATTTTAGGAAACATGTATGGGTCAACAAAAAGGAATCATGCCTTTGGAAAGAAAGGGTCTAGCCTTAACATACCTGAAAACTCATGACTCGGCTCTTCCACCTATTTCCGATCTCGTGATCTATATATAAGACCATTCATGTTATAATTAGGTCCATTGTTATATACTTATCCTAAGCCTCCAAATAAATCTCTCTAGAATATGCCAAAATTTGGGCAGCATCTCCTTTGTCTATATGCCTAGCCTAAAATCGTAATTCAGCAACCAACAACAACAACATCAATACCAACATTAACATCACTTTTAACACCAACATGAGCCATAAAATAGCCCACACACTGTTTTACAACTTCCATAACTAACCAACTTACTATACAAGTGTTTAACGACTTTGTCTCCGAGAATAAATCGGTATTACCGTAAATAGAAAGAGATTCATACCTTAGTTTGCCCAGTTTGACGAGATTTTTGTTCTGCACCCGTTCGACTTCCACTCCTTTCGATACTTCTCATACATGGTCTTAAACCCTCACAACCATAAGATAGGCACATATCATTCTGGATTGCAATTAAAACAACTAACACCTAACGAACCTCAACATCCAAAATAACGAGGTGTAACATCTGATGGCGCGAACGAGCAGACCATTTTTCCTAGCCTGCCAGCCTGACTTATAACGTCCATATCTCCTTACCCCGATGCCATATGGAGGAGCAATTTGTTGTGTTGGAGGGTAGATTTCATGATCTTCGCCCTAGGCTTTTGCCTTGCCTCAAAATTTGTCATATTCTAGAAGATGTTCTTTCTCCAAGTCGGACCCACGAACATAGTTTCGCAATTCACCTGCTTTCCACTTCTCTCATGGCATACTACATGAACTAAATCTTCATGATCATAGCATAAACGCATGCAATCATACCTATCCTTGGGAGTGACTCCAAGGTCCACACTTGGGGCGACCAACATTTATGAATTTCAACGCACAGAACTACGGGGTATAACATCCTTCCCCCTTTAAAAACATTCATCCTCGAATGTTGTAGTATGCAAACCCACAACATCTCCGTTGGTTTCGTAAAACAGTTGCCTTCCTCTTAGAATCCGATCGCCATATCTTTATGCTATAACTTGATCAGTCTCTCCTTGTTCCCTCCTAACTCTTTCATTGGACTCGTCTATGCGTTCCATCGCCTCTTTGTTCTTATGTACATAATCAGGTATCAACTCGTATCCCGCTCTCGTTCTGTTTCCATTATCGTAGTCTTGACTTGCCATGCCATAACCGCTCGTCATCTTGCAAGTACTCCCTTTTTCTCACATCTTGTCTCCCTATTAAGGGGCAGCTCCCTTGCTCAGCTACGGTGCCCTTTTGCATTTACTCCTTCGGTGCCACCTTGGGCTATCTCTTTTGGTACCCGTTGATCTTGGATACACACCGTATTGACTCCTTGTAGTTCATTAGTCAGGCTCTCTAATTCTTTACATCCTCATCACATACTCTCTCACATGGCGATGCCCCAAATGTTTGTTCAGTATCTCTTTATTGCTAGTAAATATAATGGTTATGTTCCTCAAACTATCCTCCCCAGTTCCTTCCCAAGATCAGTTATAACAATATCCAAAATGTTTATATACATAATGCTTCCTCACCATTTTTTTTATTCTTCAGTGTGTATCACTTAGAATAATCTATAATCCGAGTTTCAAACTAATTTCATAGCTCATCACACCTTTGAGCTCCTACCAAAACTTTTTATTTAGCTTCCTTCCCTCAATTCTCGCGATACAAATCTAGAAGAATAGGGCTATAGAAATTCTTACTTCATTACGACTTTCTTGCAACGTAAGTATATTCATCTTCAATTTTCTTGTACCGGCGATTACCTCGTCAGTCGTTATTCTCTGTTAGCTTTCCAGTGTGGCCTTCTTACTATTTTAGTTGGGCATAACTTCACGTTGATGGTTCCTATAATTTCAATAGTACATGCTCTCACATTCAGTATAATTAGTGATCCGTGAGGTACTTCTTAATATCCAGTGATACGGCTGAACAACGCTCGTCCTTCCTTTGGAAATTGCCAAACTGCCAACCGTTGCTCCTTTTGCTATAATTATCATCTCTTCTGGCACTAAAATTCTCTCTTGCTGTCATCCCAAGTGTCCTTTGGGTTCGTCATCCTTTCCACCATTCTTTGTGAAATTATCTTAGAGACCTTTCTTACTCTCTTTATTACTCTTTAGGATACGTCGCTGCCTATTTAGGTGCGGCACAAACTTCCCTGGT
The DNA here is from genome assembly GCF_029784015.1 of Lycium ferocissimum. Classification (NCBI taxonomy): domain Eukaryota; kingdom Viridiplantae; phylum Streptophyta; class Magnoliopsida; order Solanales; family Solanaceae; genus Lycium; species Lycium ferocissimum. The sequence continues at coordinate 1,214,221 of NC_081345.1, forward strand.
CTAGAAATATCATATCTCACGTCCGCATGAAGTATTCTCTTGAAACTACGTAGCACCGTAGGATAAGGGTTGTCAGCAGTGAGGCAATACCTTCATTATGCAGTTTGGATCCTTACATGCTTATTATTATTTAAATCTCATATCCCTGGCAAAGTGTGAGTGTTCTGCTGGTAGGACGCAAGTACCAGATCATGTTGTCGGCTATATTATAGCACTCCCCACGTTACAAGCAGTTATATATATATGTATTTCCATTGATTTATTGTTTTAAGACTTTGCTCAAGCTTCATGCTCATGTTCAGGTTAGATTCAGTTTTAGTTCATGTCTTATACCTATATTATATATATCTATATCTAATTATGCCCACGTCAGATACTCATGTTCATGACCAGGTGTTAGCCCTCGTAGTTTCATCCGTTGAGATTCGTTAGGCGTTAGTTGTCCTAATCGTGGAAACGGGAGTTACCTTAGGATATATGAGATTACATGTTCCCATATTATGGTTATGGGGGTTTAAGCCCATGAAATGAGCTATGGAAGGATTTAAGAACAAACAAATAAAGGAATGGAGTTTGTGGGAACTTTGGTAAAACTTACAAAATTTTCGGACGGATTTTGGTCCCGAGATTGGGACGATATCTCCATAATATGAGTTTTAGTGTGTTTCTTTTTTCCAACTCGAAGTTCATCGAGTCTAGTTTCCAACGCAATAAACCGTTCATCAATGACGTCTGAGGAAAAAGTTAAGCATGTTTTATGACGGTATCCGAGCGTAAAATTTCTGCGGACCATTTTACGGCCCGCGAAAATTCGCGGACCGTCACCACTGTACCAATCACAACGGTCGATGAACCATATTTGATCATTCTATGACCATTTTGACGATCCGTAGGGGAATTTTTACGGCCCGTCAAAATGGGCGCGGGGGCTGCACGGGATTTTAAGTTCCGCTTTATATATTTCGTTCCACTTCATTTGGACATTTAATTTTACCAAATCTGATCCAAAAGCTCTCCAAAAACCCTCTCTTCCACTCCATAAACTAATCCAAGCCAAAATCCAAGGGAGATTAAATATCAAGAGGCAAGGATCAAGATACCGTGTCTTCAGGTCTCGGGTTAATAAACTCCAAGAATTCTTTGGATATTGAAACCAGGGTTTTCATATAAGTTGATAGCCTGCTCCAAAGCTCATTCTTATGAGATAAAAGGTTAGTTTTCATACTTATTGCATGTTATCAAGAATGTTTGGTTGTTGAACAACTTGGGTAGAAGAAGAAAGTAGAAAATGAGTTCTAAATGTAGTTTTTATGATGTTTTTGAGTAGTATGCTAACTTGAGTTATGATTCTTAGTATGATATGGGTATAATCTTGCTATGGGAGGTAATAATGGTGATGAGGAAGCATTACATGAAAATGTGCTAAAATGGGTATCAAGTGGCTAGCATAAGTTAAATATAAGGATGAATTTTAAAGGCTTAACGAAGTGTGACCACTTGATTATGATATTAAAGTAGCATATTAAGGACAAGTTATTGTACAACTGGGAGTTGTTTTGTGATATGGTAGAAGTTGACGAAATAGGGGAATGTCGCCAATTTTCATTAGATCGTGAATCATTCTAGTTTGAATTTAAGAGTACCATCAAAGCTTAACCATGGTTGTCACAACCCAACCCCGTAGGCCATGACTAGTGCCCAAGATGGACACTTATTGTTATATCCCGCATTTTGTGCAATCGGATAATTCAAGACAATCGCGGGAAGATAATAAGCAAGGCCACATTTTATTTGTCCGGCATACGAGCCGTTTGAAAAATTTAGAAGGAATTAACGAGGGAAGGTCAAGGAATAAAGTGGAAATTCCGTAATATGACTTGTGGAATATGGAAGAAAGACGAAGGGCAAAGTTGGAAGTTGGAAAATAATTTTTCATGAATTACAAGAACTAGCCAAATATAATTGGGCTTGAAATTTTCAAGAAAATAAAGAGGCCCAACCGGCCATATTTATGGCCCAAGCCCATGTTGACTTAAAATTCAAGGAATTAAAAAGAAGACCAAGTCTTCTACATGTCTACATAATATTCAAGAAGTTTCAAGAAATTGAAGAACAAGAAAGAGAAGGAGAAAAGTTGAAGGCCATTCTGCCAAAGGAAATTCCAAGAGAAAATTTAAAAATTTTTACAAAAAAATCATTTCCTACCAATTCAAGTCCCTAGCAAGGTGGAGTGGTTTTTTGAGCAAGAGGAACACCTATTTCTCGATAAGTCGAATTCTACCAAGTGAAGAATTGAAGAAAAGGTGAGGTTTGACCTTTTTGTACGTTATGGATGATGTTGCATGTGTAGTGTGTAAGAAAAATGGACAAATTCATGGAAGAGAAAAAAAAAAGGTGTGGCCGTGTATATATATATATATGTGTGTGTGTAGAAAGTATGTTCTAATTAATTTATTTAGTGTTTGGTTATTATTGTTGTGAATACTATATTGATAATGGAAATTGAATGAATTTGGAGAGAACGGTCAGCAGGCAAGTACGATTTATACGTGCGTAGTGCGTGGTATGTATGGCGCGGGGCCGTGTATACTTGATGTATAGTCATGTATATTGGTGAGTTGTGAAAGAATAATAGCAGTTGTAATTAACATCTTAGTCGTCAGTGTAGATGTTATATCGCAAATAAAGACTTGATAAGTTTGGCAGGAAGTATCGGGGCATTGGAAGATTGTGTATATTGAAAAATAATGTTCTGTGCAGATAGCATGTAATACATAGTATGATGTTGATGGAATATATATTATAAGGTTGTTATGGTTTTCATTGAAGTTGGAAAGTTTTTGGAAGAAGTAGTAAATTGATTGAATATGGAATTGTTAGTATTGTTGTTGAGTTTCGTGTTACATAGTTTGGCCGGGTTTGAATTCCCGGGTTGTTGTTGATTCAAAACTCGCTGAGTCGAATGTTGAGGATGGTATATTTACGCAGGAAATGCTGCCGAAATTTCGGTAGCCAAGCATTACCTTAAGATTTCAACCCTAAGTGTCCTTTAAAAAGAATTTTGGAAACAACCAATTTGCAG
>NC_081345.1:1217402-1241463 GCF_029784015.1 Lycium ferocissimum
TTTTTTTAAAAGGGAAAAAAGTTGAAAAGCAAAAAACACTTGTGGTTACCTTTTTCATAGCCATTTTAAGTGTTTCCCTTTTTAAAGATTGTTCATAAAGCCCTTGCTTTTATCATCCGCCACACATCCTGCTATAAAGGCTTTGGGGGATACTTGTATTAACCATAGTTGCACCTTGGAGCTGTCACAGTTCATCAGTTTATGCTGACTACTCCTTCTTTCTCCCACCCTGTTAAGCGATGCTAGTGATTAGATTTGGGAATCCAAACCAGCTTGGGTCCTTTGTAGTTACAGAAGGGGTGAATAAGACTCCTTTGTATCTTCCATCTTGACATTCGCTTCTTCTTGAAATGTCCTTTCTTTTTGAGGACACCTTTCACTCCATCTTAGTTCCTGCTTGACATCCTGTCTTTTGAACAATGATGCCTTTATTTTGTGGGCTTTTGATGACTTGTTTGCCCGCAAGAGGAAATGGTTTTCTTTAGTTATGGGAACACATGCTTTTTGTGGAGATCATAGGGTCTCTTTTCTTAAAAAAGTCATATTCGCATTTTCCATTTTCTCTTTTCTGGAAGGAGGTGAGGAAAGACCGTATCCCTTTGAGGATTTCTTAAGGTCGAACTTAGCACAACTTCAGATCTTTTTCTTAGCGATTTTGTTTTTCTCAATTTCGGCGGTAAGACTTTGCTTTACTTTCCTTAGTTAAACGAGCTATAAAGAAGTCTAGGTGATGCTCATATTTTGGAGGAGGTTTCCATCTCTTTTCTTACTTGACATTCTAACAGGATATTTTGTTGGTTTGTCTCAAACACCTGTTTCTTCATTTCTTTTGTTATCACGCACAGGTCTTCCTTATCCAGTTTTATTTCATCAAGAGCAAGATTCGGCATCAATTAACATACTTGACAATGATATGAGTTTTTTCTTAGAACAATCTCTCAGGTTTTCTTTATATCGAAGAAATTTACCTCTTTGTTCTCATGATCAACATCACTTGTGTCAGATTCAACCATGAGTGCCAAGTCTGACTTACGCTCAGTTGCTTCATCTTCAAAAGCCATCATGGACAAGTCCCATGTGTCATTTTCATCCTCAGACTCTGAGGGAGTCCACAGTTGCGAGTTCTTGTTTCGCCTGTATCTACATCGGCCCGACTCTTTCTTTCTAAAACTTATTTGTCGGGGACACAGTTCCTTTTTGATTCTGTCCTGGTATCTGCCTAGTTTGAGGACAATCCTTCATGAAGAAATGACCGGGTTCCACTTTTTTGTGAGGAGTACTGTTTGGCGGGGTTTTTTTCTATTTTGAGAACGTGCATTTTCTTTATCATCTTGTGAACCTCGGTGTGAGATAGGCCATTTGGAGTCATCATCGCTTTGGAATCTCCCTTCCGGCTTTGAGAACCGGCTCTTATAAGCCTTTTGCTTTCATTAACTTTTCGCCTTCTTCATGGTCATCTTCATCCTTTCATCGTCTTGAGGTTTCCGATAAGCTCATCGACAATCAACCGAATCCGAATCTTTGACCGGAGATGGCATTTACCTTGCTATCCCAGAAGGTGAATAATTACCGCAAGCATCTTCCTTACCGGCTTGGTAGTTGTGATAGCTTCGAGAGAGTGGAGCTTATTGATTATGGAGGTGAATGCGAGTGTGTATATCTCATGGATAGATTCACTCTCTTTCATTTTGAACATCTCGTACAAATTGGCAAGCATGTCGATCTTGGAGGTTTTTACGAGTAGTTCTTTCATGAGCCGGTTGGGAGCGACTTCTCGAGATCTCTTTTCTTTGATGAATAAGCTGAGACTCAATTGTACTCATCTGTCTTATTCCACACATAGGAATCTTCTTAGCTTTATAGTTCTTCTCCACTTTCTTCCTGTCAGCCTCATTGTATTGTTTTCTTGTTTTGTGATGGTCTTTACACGTCTTCACTTATGTGAATTGGGATATAAAGGACCATCGAATGTGTATCCCAAGCTCTGAATCTTCGACCATGATGAAGTCGTGCATTCTTGTCTTCCACCTGCCATAATATTTTTCGTTAAATCTGGATAGCCTGGTGAAAGACATTCCTTTTTTTTTTCTTTTTTTTTTAATTAAAGCCACCATAAAAGGTGGAAATTTATTAAAAAAGAAAGAAAAATCTCAGAAAATAGAAATGCCAAAACTATGCTAATCCTAATAACACCACAAGAAGAAAACCAACTAGTTCCAGGCCTTGTCTTGCATCATTTCATCTGCAAGTCCCCTTGAGGATGGAATGAATCAAGAACTCATGAAGTAGAACTTCGGGCTTTTGGTTATAATAAGCCTCTTCCTAGTAGAGTTTTTATAGGACTTTTGCACTTCGCCCATATAAACCAAGCTCATAGATCAACACGAGGTACTGCGTAGGTGAAAATTCCTCTAGCATCTTTGATCCATCAAGATGATTGCAACTTGTCTAGTGATACACCTTATGTGTAGTATACTTGTATCCGTTATAACGATGCTTGATCATTGCCTTGACTCCCCAAATCAATCCAATATTAGTATAATAAACAACTTGACTAGATATATAGTACATCCTTCGCAGATTGAACATAACATTAATACCACACACGCGCACTATGTTTAGTTTATTCCCCTCCTAATTTTTCAAACCGATCCTTTGTTCTTATTCTAATGTTTGGAGTTTGAGTCTTTTCCATGTTGATTATCTTTTTCTGTTGATGGAACTTCTCGAAAATTATGAAGCTGCGTAGGTACTACAAAATCAAAAACAAGGTTAATGAAAAAATTTGCCAGGCTGTTTCCTTCTCTTAGCACATGATCCACACCAATCTGCTTTCCTTCTCTCAGCCTTTGAATTCTTTTAACTACCAATGATATCCTCCATGGCACTTCCCATAGTCCATCTAATATCTTCTGCATTGTTAAAGAATCAGTTTCTACTATCAAAGGTAGTAGGCGATGTTTCTACACAATATTGTATTCCATCTTCAATTAAAGCTGGCGGCTATTACATTAGTAGTATCCTCCAATCTTTTCCCTGCTGCATACACTAAATCTCCATTATGATCTCTAATGCGTAAAAGCTGCTGAACTTGGGCCTGGATTACCCCTTGAGGCACCATCAGTGCACTTGTACTTCCCCCTTTCTGGTGGTAACCAGGTTGCTTCGTTGTGGCTTGTCTTTCTCGGATTCTCTAAATCGCACAAAGAAAAGGCCACCTTTGAAGCTTTCATCCCAGGAAATAGGCTTTGTGCCAATAACAATATACCTCTGTTGATCTCATATATAACCTTGTTCACAGTGATAGTACCTCCATGCCTCCTTGTATTTCTACCCTTCCAAAGTTACTTACAAATGAAAGCTGGAGGCTCGCTTGATATGTCTTCAAATTAGCTTTAACGGGGGAGTGTTCCACCATTTCGGGATTGCATGTTTAACTTGAATTAGAGGTCCTTAAATTCCATTTTGCATCACAATAATATTTCCAAACTTTCATAGCAAATGGACCAGTTAAGAATAAATGATCCATTGTTTCTTGATGATTGTAACAACAACAGCATCTTGAAGCTACAGAGATAGTCATACTTTGCAATACCTCATCAACAGGTAACTTGTAAAACCAAACTCTCCAAATGAGAAGAGATATTTTAAAGGGCATACCTTTGATCCAAAACCTTGAACAAAAAGAGGAAACCTGCCTTTCTTGCCTTATGTACTCCCATGCACTACTTACTGTGAATTTACCAGAACTAGTAAGCATCCAATGAGGTTTGTCAAATTCCTGAGGTTCAGTCAAATTTCCAAGCTTATTATTGATAAGCTGCACCATTTCATCACAAAACAAATGTTGTACTTTTATCATATCCCAATGATCTCCTTCCATTATTTCTTGATTTTCTACTGCACGTCATCCTTGTAAGCTTGAAAGCTGAAGTTGGTCATTCAAAGCACCTATCTTGACCGGTTATCATGCCATAATGATGTAGAACCTTGATGAGCTCCACGAGATATGATGCTCCATATCAGTCCTGAAATTTTCCTAACATATGCCTCCATGTCTGAGTACCACCCTTCCATTGAACAAGAGTTAGTCTAACCTTCTTACAGTATTTATTCCACATAAAATTGACCATTAAGAGTTACTTGTTCTAAACCTCCGCCAAAGCTTTGAGAAAAGAGCTTTTGAAATATCATTCAATGATTTGAATCCTAAACCACCTTCCACTTTGGGATAACACAATTTGTTCCATTCAGACCAATGTTTACATCTACCATCTTCCTTTGTTTGCAGAAAAATCTATTAAACATTTTATGCAACTCTTTGATGACACATTTGGGAGGAACCATTGTTGATAACAGATATACAGGAATGCTTTGCAGCACACTATTAATCAGTACAGCTTTGCCACCAAATGACAGTAATTTTCCTTTCCATGCTTGCAATTTATCTCTAACTTCCTTTATCACATCTCTATAGAATATCTTCTGTTTTCTTGCATGAAACACTGGACATCCAAGGTAGGTAAAAGGAAATTCACCTCTTGAAAAATCCTATGATCTAGTTTGGACTTCATGCCGCAATTCACTAGATATTTTCTTATACATGTAGAAAGCACTTTCTTATGAACATTAATCTTTTGATGACAGTTTCATACTCATGCGGAATCTTCCCAATCCTTTGAAGTGACCATTTGTCGGCGAGAGGCAAAACTATTGTGTCATGTGCGACATATGACAAATGATTCGTATTAAAAGCTCCATTTAGGCAATCCACAACCCCCGTACATCCTTTCATCAAACAAGCTATTTAAAGCTCTTGATAATACTTGAGCAGCCAAAATGAACAAAGCAGGTGATAGTGATCACATTGCTTTACTCCCCTTGTAGAATGAAAGAAACCAGTAGCCTGACCATTAATGAGGATTGAATAAAGCTAGGATTCTCCAAATCATATCCACAAACACATACGAAAATCCCATCCTTCTTAACTTTGAATCAAATACTTCCAAGAGACCCTATCATATGCCTTTGCCATGTCTAGTTTGAGGATCACATTTCTTTGGCCTTCCCCTCTTTCTAATATCTGTGACAACCTCTTGATTAACTAACACATTTTCTATAATATTCCTTCCTTTTACAAAACCAGATTGGTTCTGAGAGATTAAGAAAGGCAGAATAGATTCCAATCTGTCATGAATCACTCTAGTAATGATCTTGTTGATGAAGTTGCTTAAACTGATGGGACTGAGATCAGAAAAATTGTTAATAATTTCCTTCTTTGGTAATAACACCAAGTTAGTGTGAGTGATAGATTTTGGAAGAGTTTGACCATCAAAGAAAGCCTTAACTACATTGTATACATCTGCACCAACAATGTCCTAACATTTCTGATAGAAGATTCCTGATAAACCATCAGGGCCACATGCACTATCACCTGCTAACTCAAATACAACTTTATGCACTTCCTCCAAAGATGGCATAGAATATAATAACTCATTTTGATCCTGAGTAATAACTTCCTACACATGCTCACAGAATCGTAGTCGATGATGTTGGCTCGGAGAATTATTCTTGATAGAAATCTATAGGCCGTTCTTTGAAATCGATCCCTTATCTTTCAACATGCACCTTCATCATTCTGTATTCTATGAAGTTGCATTCTCTTCCTTCTTCCATTTACCAAGTTTATGCGTGAAAAAACCTTGTATTTCTATGTCCTTCTGATTGCCATTTAACACCAGCCTTTTGTTTCCAAAACTCTTCTTCAAAATGCATATATCTTTTGAATTCATCTTGAGCTTGTTGCAACACCATTCTATTAACTTCAGAGGGATCCTCTTCAAACAGCTGCTCTTTGATCTTAACAATATCCTCTCTAATAGTTAATTGCTTAAAGATATCACCAAAAGTCTCTTTACTCCATACTAATAGAGCGACTTTCATCTTAATGCATTTTCAACTTGAAAGTAATAAAAGCATCTCCCACAAACTCGGTACTCCAATGTTTGCTCCACTGTACAAGAAAGATTCATGATCTACTCAAAATTTTAGAAATACGAAAGGCTTGGAGAATTCGAACTTGTTCTCTAGCGTAAGCAAAAAGAGGTGCATGATCGATCCGATTTGGATAAATGCTCCATTTGTAGATTACCAAACCATTCTTGCAAGATTATTGACTAAAATCTGTCCAATCTTTTGAATATGCAATCTTCCCAGCTCTCCACCATTCCACCAAGTAAAGGGACCGCCCACTAAAGTCAATATCTGCGCAGTCACAAGAGTTTTTGCAAAATGCAAAATCTTCAATCTCGATTTGATGAACGACAAACCACCTATTTTCTCTTCTTCATGTAAAATGACATTGAAATCTCCACCTACCAACCATGGAGCATTCACATCTTTGCTTGATAAGAGTAGATATTATCCCCGAGTTCCAATCTATCCACGACATCACACTTTGCATACACTAAGGTAGTGATTAACATTTTGCCCTTGTCGAGGAAAGTAAGCTTGAGTAACACAATGTGAGCGAGAGTTTATCAATACTTCCATCTCAGTGCCATCTTTAACAAAAAATCAGATTTTACCATTGTTGTTAAAGCCAGCCACCTGCATACCCAATCTCCTTTTATATTTGTCAATGTATCTAGAATCTTGAAAAGGCTCCATGAATGCTATCAGGAAGAATTTATGATGTCTATGCAACATCTAACTCTATGAAAGCCTTCGAGTATTCACGGATCTTATGTTCCAAAAGAATGACTTCATCATTAGGAACTTACTTTAGAACTTGCACCCTGCTTTGGGAGAATCTTTGGATGGTTGTTCTCCGTTTTTTTCTTACTTGCGCTTTGTGTTTCTTTTAGAAGTTGATCTAGTAACCACCAATTCAACATCAGGCTTGCCTTTCCTCCCTTTATTATTTCCTTTAGAATTCTCATTTGATCCTACACACTCCTCCAAAATTAGATAACTCTCAGCTTGCTTGACATTTGAACTGATTGTATCTTGCAAATCAGTAAAACAACATTTATTCTCCAAATCCTGCAGGTTATGTGACACCAGATCATGCAATTCTTTGTTAGGAGAAGATTTCTTCTGTGAAGGTATAACATTAGAATTATCATTCAGAATTAGATCATGAGCAGAAGCCTCGTGATCCATATAAACATTCTTACTTGGAAAGCAACCAATAACCATTTTACCATCATTTTCTAAGCTAATTGAATACTTTCCAATTTCACCTTGAACTTCCTCATTAGAAACTTCATTCACATTGATTACCGGCTTGAATACATTCGAAATCGATTCTCTAGGAAACCCAGAGACCTCCTTAATATCATGATGCACTCGTTAAGTACATCGGAATTTTGAGGAATATCCTCCTCTTCATCTCTAACACCCTATCTTACTCTTTCAGTTCTTTGACCATACATTTTTCTAAGTCTTTGGTATCTTTGTTAACTTGTACTTGATCCTTATTAACCAAATTATACACCCCATCACCAGGGTCATGCAAAACTTCCAAAACACCTTTATTCGATCAACTATTATCATCTTTGCCCCCATATTGGTCTATGGGTTGATATCTCTTCTACAATATTAGGATCTTCATCAATACTTCCATGTACCACTGTAGACTCATGCACATCATCAGATATTAACTACATCTCTTGTTGCTCAGTGAATTCCACCACCCCAATGTTATTCTCATTGTTCTCCTGTTTTTGATAGTCATGAGCCTCTTTTGAATCATAATCAATATTCTCACGAAATTCTGCTTTGCCGTCCACCTTATTTTATTATCATCAATTTCACCCTCTTGAGAGATATGATCCTATTCTTAGCCTCGTCTTTATTCTCGAGACAAATTGCAGCTTCTACACCATCATGCACAATATTAACTTGACTATGATCCTTCATATCATCAACAATTACAACTGCAACCCTTTGCTCTACAGAAACATCATCTTCTACCACATTCTCCACAGTACTTTTATTGCCCTTGTTCAACTTACTAACTTTAGTATCATCAACTCCTTGGTTCAAGAACTCAAATTTGTTTGACACAGTAATTTCTTTGTTTCCATCATCCTTCCTAGTTGGAATCACTTTGTTCTTGTTCTGTCCTTTGTTTCCAGGATATGTTACCACAATACCACTAGATAAAATTTTTGGTAGATATTGTTGCACTGGCTGTTTCCACCCCTTATAACCTCTATATCTTCTTCGTTGGAAGTTCCCTTGTTTGCTTGTTCTAGGTTCCTCTGCTACAACTATAGCCTTTCCATTGTTTTGAACTTAACTTTCTTTCTTTCTCTTCTGCCGTTTTGTAGTGCTGATCTGGATGAAGCACCAACAATCATCATTTGAATGACTTTGTGACAAACACTTTGTCAATACTTTAGTAGATAGTCATACTGAATATTAACTTGAATAGACTCGATATCCTTTGTAACATCATCTTGATCTCCATCCACACAAACTTAGGCAAATACATGAGCAAATCTACTTGCGCTTTCCTCTTGCACTATTTGGCCTAGTTTTATTGATAATGCTGACATCAAGTTGGATTGGTTATTACCAGTGAAGCCAATGTAAATAAAGATTCCTTGACAAAAGGTAGGAAGAAGGTTTGGAAAGCGAGATCCGAGCCATAACGATTGAAGTCTTCTTTCAATACTAAACTTAGAATCATAAATCAAAGGTCTCATTTGATAAGAGTGACCATCCTTTGATTTCAACCAAAAAACACTTTTTGATGAGATAGGAATAAAATCCTCTCTTAAATCATATCTTATTAATATATGTCTATCTCTCAAGAAACCTACACGATAGTTGCCCTTTGCACTACACTATTGAGGTATAATAGTTCTCAGTTTATCTAACTCGGGCCATCCATACGAAAACTTACCAATTATGGCATTTTGTAGGTTTTCAATCATCTCCATTCGTAAGACTTCAGAGGAGGACCATCTAATAACGTGTTTTCCATCTATAATCTCCACCTTCTTCATAGGGATAGGTTCACACGTCTGCATGGGAGTTTCAACAGTTTCATGCATAAGAGTATGGAGATATTTTGGTTCATTGTTTGTAATAGTTCTTTGGTTTTGGATGTTGAGGATTGCTGGACATAGAGAGAGGAGGGAAGTCATAAAGAGAGAAGCCGACCAACCGCCAGAGCGGCGGCCAACCACCAGCGGCGGCCGGCGCGATGGCGGGCCATAGAAATTTTAGGGTTTTCAAACTAGGGTTTGCATGGGAGGAGAGAGAATAGAGCCCTTTACTTTGACATTCCTTCTTCTATATTTGGTGGGGCTGCCATTTATCAGATTCTTTCTAGGTGTTAACATTTTTATAAAGCACCTGGTCTGATACCAATTGATACAAGATATGTGTCCACCAAACAGAATATGAGGGACCTGGTTGTGTACCAGTTCGCTTATGCAGTGCAGTATGTAAAGGACACAGGATGTTACCATGGAAAACTCCTTGCTCAAGGGATTAAAAACCACGACCTACCCCAGTAGGATTTCAACTCCACTACACGAGCAACTTCAGATTACAACCTATTGTAAGCTAGGAACTAACTCCCATTAATCTCTCGGCCACCTTACAATAGTAGCAACCTATGAACTAACTCACACTTTGGTCCCTCAACCTTTGCAATACACCGATTGCAAACACCTCCACTTGACTAACTCTAGCCAAGGACACTAAGGTTAACTACGCTAAACCCAACTAATACTCCTTAGACTACACACTAGCCAAGGGTACCACTTAATAGATTGAAAGGTAAACTGCCTAACAACTACTAAGAATTTGAAATACCTACAACTACTTCTTATAAGAGAAGAGTATGTTTACAAGTTAAAGCACAAACAAACAACAACATACAACAACCTAAAGAACATAGATATATCTTGTGTCTGGATCAGGTTCTTCAGCCTGTAGATGGCTTTGTTCTTGAGAGATCTTGAGAAACTTGGCGTCGGCAGATTTTGCACAATTTGGATTAGTTTTTTCAAGTCTACTCAATGTGTTGCCATCATGTTGTATATATAGTGGGAGCATGTGGGGTGAAAAGAGACCACTCTTCAAATTTGACCTAAAGCATGGGCCAGCTCACTGCTGTACGTTTGTGCAGCAAGTGGCTCGGCTTTACAGTTGTCTTAGCCGACAGCGCAAGGGGTACAGAGAGCAGCTTACAGACCAGGTCTCTATCTGGTTCTGAAATAGTTTAATAATCATTAAAATACGAATGCACTTGGAACTATCAAGTTTTAATATTCAACACTGTAATTTAATTATAAAAATCTTACTTAATGTTTATGATACAAGGACAGAAAAAAATTCAGTATATTACTGACAACATGTATAGACAATAGAAACTTTCAGTAAATAACTGCAGTTTTAATGTTCAAGACTGTAATTTAATTATAAAAATCTTACTTAATGTTTATGATAGATAGAAAAAAATTAAGTATATTACCAACAACATGTGTGAAAAATGTAGCAAGTTGATTGCGGAAAGTAAGCTTACAAGCATAGTTTTAAAATAACAGGAACATATAATATTAAACCTAAAAGAAAAATATAAATGTTACAACGGTATAAACTTAAAGGATGGTAAATTATGTTACACTTCTATAATATGTATCTTAGTAATTATATTTGGGGAATACTTTAACCATGAGAACAGAAACAGGACATGTCAAGCTATGTTAACATTATTTTTGCTTACCGTCAAGGGTGGTTGTGAGATGGATAGAATCCCTCCAACCCTAATTAGAAGTCTGAGATTCGAGCTCTGGGAATTAAAAAAACTCTGATAAAGAGCACCTTCGTCTTTAGTGGAAGTTACACAAAATTATTTCGAATTGTCAGCCCCTCTATGTGAATATCCGACACCGGATGGAAAAAAAGAAAAAAAAAAAAAACTACTTAGCACTGCACGCACCATATTCATGTTATGTTGTTTGAGTTAAGTAGAAACCCATACTTTATCCTTTCATGTACAACTATTTATGTAATTTTTTAAATTATATTAATTTTATTTTTTAAAAATATGTACTATATGATTCAGCATACACGTGTCGTGAGAAACTAATTTTATATTTTATAGAAAAGCGTATTTACTTTTTAAGAAGCAGATTATTCAGCTAAACCGATTAATTTTATATGTCTAGTTAAAACTAGCCATATATGCCCGTGCACCGAACATGTTTATTCACTTTAATTAGCATGTCTTTAAGGTTTTTATTTTGTAAATAATTTTTAAAAATTTGTCATAGTCATGATAATGAAAGTTGTTCATCAATGTGAAAAAGAAAATTAGTAAGAAGGTGAGGGAAAATTAATATTTTGATTTTAGATTTTTTTCTTTTAAATTGTTTAATATCTTATATGTATACCGAAAAGTTGATATCCATCTCAATCAATTAAGCACATTCAGATTTAAACATAAGAACCATTGTTGTATATATTGGATTTTTTAAAAGCAAAACTAATAAAATATTTTTATTAAATTAATTAAAAAATATGAGGAAATAAATGTATCGGATAATTAAAATTGAAGTGCATACGTCTATGGAATAAATATTATATGACATATTAGAAATGTAATATGTTATATCGTAAATCATCAAATTTTAATTCCGAAATGAAAATATAAAGTAATACACTTTATAAATGTAAAGAAACAATAATCAGAGAATGCAAAGGAGAGTAAGATAAGTAAAGTATAGACAAAGAAGGAAAATGGGTTTTCCTTCAATCTTAATACTATAAACGTGAAAAGATGACGAACAATAGTAATGCAAATTTGCACTAAAAGTTATATAAAGTGTACACTTTAACCAACTACTTTTTTATCCCACTTAGACATTTGTCATAGTCTCTCTCGAATAGACTATTTTCAAGAAATTTATTAGAAAGGGTTAATTTTATTTTGGTTTTATAAATGAACAAGTAATTTGGACACACACATATTATATTTTTCAAGAACGCGAAAAGTCAAGAGTGAACAAGTAAAAGTGCACGGAGCAAATAAATGTGTCGGGGAATTAAAATTAAAGTGCATACGTCGATGGAATAAATATTAAGTATTATGACATATTAGAAATGTCCACGTGAGATAGGAAAATAGTTGGGTAAAGTGTACAATTTATATAGCTTATGGTATAAGCATTCATTGCGGGTACAATCTGTGAAGCTTTTAGTACAGCTGTTTAAAGCTGTGTTTGTCCCTTTAAAATTGAAGTGCATATATGTATACATGAGAAGAAAATAAATATTCAGCAAAAACGTGAAAAGTCAAAAGTGAACAAGTAAAAGTGCACGGAGGAAATAAATATGTGTCGGAGAATTAAAATTGAAGTGAATGCGTGTATACATGAGAAGAAAATAAATATTCAGTACTATGACATACATCCACGTGGGATTTACTAATTCTTAAAGAACGTGAAAAGTCAAAAGTGAACAAGTAAAAGTGCACGGAGGAAATAAATTTGTGTAAGAAAATTAAAATTGAACTGCATATGCCTATACATGAGAAGAGAATAAATACTCGGCAAAAACGTGAAAAGTCAAAAGTGAACAAGTAAAACTACACGGAGAAAATACATGTGTCGGAGAATTCAAATTGAAGTGCATACTTCTATACTTGAGAAATGAATAAATATTAAGTATTATGACATATTAGAAATGTCCACGTGAGATACGAAAATAGTTGGGTAAAGTGTACAAGTTATATAGCTTATGGTATAAACATTCATTGCGGGTACAATCGTGAAGCTTTTGGTACATTTGTTTAAATTTGTGTTCGTCCTTTAAGGGACTTATATATAATAGAAAAATGTAAAAAGTCAAAAGTGAATAAGTAAAAGTGCATGGAGGAAATAAATTTGTGTAGGAGAATTAAAATTGAACTGCATATGTCTATACATGAGAAGAGAATAAATATTCGGCTCGAACATGAAAAGTTAAAAGTGAACAAGTAAAAGTGCACGGAGAAAATAAATATGTCGGAGAATTAAATTTGAAGTGCATACGTCTATACATGAGAAGGAAATAAATATTAAGTATTATGACATATGTCTATATGTGATATAAAAATAATTGAATAAAGTGTACTAGTTATATAGCTTTTGGTACTTTTTTCGATAAGAATGTAAAAAGCCAAAAGTGAACAAGTAAAAGTGGATGGAGGAAATAAATTTATGTAGGAGAATTAAAATTGAACTGCATATGTCTATACATGAGAAGAGAATAAATATTCATCTAGAACACTGAGAAGAGAATAAATATTCATCTAGGACACTAAAAGTCAAAAGTGAACAAGTAAAAGTGTACAGCGAAAATAAATATGATAGTGAATTAAATTTGAAGTGCATATGTCTATACATAAGAAAAGAATAAATATTAAGTATTATGACATATGTCTACGTGGGATATAAAAATTATTGAATAAAGTGTACAAGTTATACAACTTTTGATACAAATATTCACTGTGGGTACAATTTAAAAAGCGATGGGTACAAGGAGGGACTGCTGTGTTCGTCCCTCCTTTATAAATATATATATAGAAGAAAAGTCATTTTCTTTTTAAAACTTAATAATTCAAGCAGAAAGCCTACTCCGTGAATTTCAAAATTTGTTAGAATCATCATAGTTTGAAATGGAGGGTCAGTTGACGGGTCGATCTCGGAGTTCACAGTCTCCATCACCTTCACATTCTGCTTCTGCCTCAGCAACTTCTTCCATCCACAAACGCAAGATGGCTGCATCTGATGAGCACGCGCCTCCTTTCCCCTCTTCCTTCTCCGACACGCGTGACGGTGCTCTCACCTCTAACGATGACCTAGAGAGCATCAGTGCCCGTGGTGGCGGTGCTGATTCGGATTCCGAAGATGATTCGGAAGAGGTGGTTGGTGATGATGAGGAGGAAGATAATTATGATGCTATGAGGAATTTCACTGCGTCGAGGTTGGAGAATACTAGTAGTGGGAGGAGGAATAGTCATAGTAAGATTAAGAGTGAGGCGGTGAAGATTGAGGAGGTAGTGAAAGAGGGTAATGTTGCCACACCTACAGCAGCTAGTGCTACTGTTACAGGAGGGGCGGTGGTCAAGGAGGAGAGTATGAAGAATATTTTTACTGACAATTTACAGACTAGTGGTGCTTATACTGCAAGGGAAGAGACCTTAAAGAGAGAGGTAATACTTTTCACACTTCATTTTCCAATTCTGTTGTATTTATTATGACTGAAAATGTTTTCTGAAAAATGCACTCCCTCCATCCCTATTCTGTCCCAATGTTTGACCGGCTATGAAATTTAAAAAAGAATGAAAGACTTTTGAATCTTGTGGTCTAAACTAAGCCAAAGAAATTTTTGTGGCTAAAAATCACTTCATTAATGGTAAAATGAGAATTTTAAAGTTAAATTATTTTTAAATATAGAAAGGTGTTGGGACTGACTAAAAAGGAAAGAATGTCATATAAATTGGAAATTGAGACGGAGGGAGCATTATTTAAGTAAAATATTTTTCAAACACAGGTAAATGATCCAGAAAATAATCTTTCAGTAGCTTCTATGTCCTGTTTGTTGAATTGTGAAGTGATACCTGCCATTTTCTATAGGACACATTGAGCAGATAGAATGCAAAGGATGCATTCTGTTTGAGCTGTTTATTATGAATAAGTAACTAAAACCCTAAACTTGGGCACCAAAGTTTTTGGATATGGGTCGCCAGGACATTCTAAATCTTTATTTGTAGACTTTTTCCCATTCATCTACAATCAAAGTAAATTTTAACATTTTGCAGGAGGAATCAGGAAGACTCAAGTTTGTATGTGTTTCAAACGATGGTGTTGATGATCATATGATTTGGTATCTGTATTTATCTTATGTTGTTAAATGTTACGTAATGTTTACGCAGGCCATTTATTAGGCTACCAATAATTGCTAAATGTTCTTCCCAGGTTAATAGGATTGAAGAATATATTTGCAAGGCAACTCCCGAACATGCCTAAGGAATATATTGTTCGTCTTGTGATGGACAGGTGTGAATCTTGAAATGTTCTTTTAGTATTTAGATTTTTTTATTTATCTTGACGTGGCTCAGGCTGTGTTTTGTAAATAATGATATATGTGAATGCTCATTGTCAATTTTCTCTTCATCATGAAAAATTAAAATATGTATCAATCTAGTGCTACGGGGAGGTGGAGAGAGCAGGAGGAGTGAAGGTGTTAGAGGAAAGGAAAAGAGAGGGAGTAAGCGACAGAAGCAATAGCTCCAAAGATCTACTGGAGAGAAAAATCGACAGAGTTGTGGTTGAAACACGAGACTCAAATACTTAAATCTTTTCATAAGGTAGCAATAGAAAATTAGAGTAGGAACTTATAGAGTCAATGGAGGTGAATGCAGCAGTTGAGAAGGTAAAAGGAGCCGTTGTGTATTTTATGAACATTTGTATGGGGAGGAGGTGAGTCGGAAACCTGAGATGGGAGAGATAGTGTTCAATCAAATAGGAGAGAAAAAGAGGGACTGACGAGGGCTATGGGGGAAGTGGAGGTGTAAGAGGGAGTAATGAGGGCTATTGGGGAAGTGGAGGCGTAAGAGGCAGTGGAGAGTTGTGCTGGAGATAAGGCCCCTACACCAAATGTATTCACACGGGCTTTACTCCAACAATGTTAGATCACAATTAAGGGAGACATGATGGAAGCCATAGTTGTATTTCAAGAAGCTAGTGAGTATGAATGAAGCCTTACCATTGTGCCGAAAAGGTGGGGAGCAACGAACATGAAGGAATATAGGCCTATTAGTGTGGACAAAAGCGTTTATCAGATAATTTCTGAGGTGCTTCCCAACAAACCAAAGAAGGTGTTGAAGGATACAATGTCTACCTCTTAGAACGCACTTGTGGCATGGATCTGATGGATAATGAAGTGGTCGACTCTAGAAGGAAGAAAGGAAGCCGGGGATTCTATGTGAATCGGAGAAGACCTACAACAATGTGGAGTGGGTTCTCCTATTCGCTTATAGCTTTTTAATTCTGCGCATGATAGTTGGTTCTACCCTGGAAAAGTATGCTTCTTTTGGTCTGCTGGCCGTGTGTTGGACCATCCTTGTTGCCAAGAACATGTGAAAGAGGAAGAATACTCGTATCTTATGTATGTGCTACATACATAGGAGGTTTGGCGACGACGTGAATCACTTATACTACATAAGATACATAGGAGGTTTGGTGAAGACTTGAATTAGTTGCGACTTCACTCCAAGGAGGCACATCATTGTGGAGTAGAGTTTGGAACTTATTTAGTATTAAATGGTAGTGCTGGCTACTGGCGAGATTTTGTTTGAAGTTCGGAAAGTGGAAGGAAGAGGAGGAGGAGAGTTTGGGGTCGCTCCTTTGACAATCATATGGACAATGTGGAGAGAAAGGAGTTAGAGAGTTTCGACAAATAACTTTTTATATTAAGAATTCAAGGATATTCTGTCAGAGGTGGGAGTAAGTTAAGTATGTGGAGAACTCCTTTGTGCATATCAGAGTGCCATCTTGTCTTTCGGGTGTATAATTTTAAAGTACTAACGGTCCTGGACTCCTGGTTAGTGTAGATGATTGCTGCTGTTTATAGAGAATAATATTTCTGTATAGGCTCTTTTCTATGCAATTTCTACATAGGGGTCATTCACCTGCATTCATTAAGTTTTTGCTTTATCACCCAAAAAAAAAAAAAAAGGAGAAACAAAAGAAAGAGAAGCAGAAAATGTTCATGGTGACCTTCTACAGCTTTTCTTCATACCTAATAGCTCGTGATTTGTAGTTTTTGAAAAGTATTCTTAAGTCTCTTTTTCATTTCTGCTTGTTACAGAAACCATAAGTCGGTCATGGTCATCAGACGTAATCTGGTGGTTGGTGGTATAACATATCGTCCATATGCCAGGTAATTGTTTTCTTCTTTTTATTATTCTACTCATACAGCAAGAGACTGGAGTCATTGTGTGCTTCATTTCATCCAACAGAATATGTTTTTCCTGATTGTAAAGATGGTTTTGCATTTTGCTGCTTAAAGTGACCAACAGTAATTAAATGCTGAACTTCTTTTCATCCCATCATAGGTGTTTTCATGTTGTCTCTTCCTTCAGGAGTTGGGTTCGTATTCATCAATTTGCAGTTTATTTTACTCCAGTTGCATTTATAAGTACTTTGTAGACGACTGATCAGTACTTTTTTCTTTTGATAAATGAGGACTTAGCAATACTTACTGGACAGTTGCATAAAGTGGGGTTAAGTCCATTTATATCTTATTGGACTCAATGCTTCATATGAATTCTAACAAGTTAATCGTGCAGCCTATACCTCCTATTCCCCGTGTACCAATATATTGTCATAATGTGACCGGGCACCGTAGTTGAGGGTGGAGTTGAAGAAGATAACAGGGCCCAAGAGTTTGTTTTAAGTAGGCGTTTGGACATGCGATTTCATCTTTGATTTCATTTCATGAGATGAAATCCCAAATCATCCAAAAAGGCATGATTTGGGATTTGAAATCATGATTTCAAAAAATATAAATGTAAAATTTGACCCAGACGTTTATATTTTGTAAAAAAAGACCCATAAGTTGGTAGATATAGTTACCAATCATGTTTACCAACCATTTGTATTAAATATTAATCTGCAAGTTGGTAAAATATATTTATCAATCATGTTTACCATGTGGGAGGATCATATTAAAGAGTAGTTACATTACTATGCATGCTAAATTTTCCTTTTTTATTGAACTAAAGTTTGATCAATTGATGTTGTATTTTTTAGAAAGGCCTTCTAGTAGCGTATTAATTTTATTATGAACTATGATTTACTCATTTGGTAAGATTGTATGAGAATTGGAATTTTTTTTATGGTTTTCACAACTTGTGGGGCTTTTATGTTTATAAAAAAAACTGCCACTTAAGAAATCCAAATTGCATGTCCAAAGATGATTTCATCTCATGAGATGAAATCATGTCCAAACGGCAAATGTGATTTTTGATTAGTTTAAAACATTATAACAATAAAATATGTTTCTATTACTTCTTAATAGTTTAATATCCAAAATGATTTCAATATTGAAAGGAAAAGGGTTCCCATTGGAAGAAATTGATAGTGTTTTGCAACTGTTCTTAAAAGAACAATAGAAAGTTAATATTTTTTGGATGGAGTAATAAGTAGATTTTAATTCCATAATATGCTGATTTTACATCTTGTCCCGAAGAAAAAAAGAACGTGGAAGAAGTGTGTAGTTTATGTTCAACTGTGACATTTTGTTTTATCTATAAATTGTTGACGCAGTTCTTTTTGTTGATGCTGTAGCCAGAAGTTTGGCGAGATAGCTTTTTGTGCAATTACAGCAGATGAACAAGTTAAGGGTTATGGCACCAGACTGATGAATCACTTAAAGCAGCATGCACGCGATGTGGATGGGCTGACTCATTTTCTAACATATGCTGATAACAATGCCGTTGGTTACTTTGTCAAACAGGTACTTCGTTGGTTCTTATTTTAGTGTGGTATTATTATTTGCAGCAAACTTGATCAGTCAATTCAGCAAATTCATGTTTACGTGAATGCACTCTGTTTATGAGTCTTATAAATTGTTCAGGAGCTGATTAAAAATAGTGGCATTACCTACCTCATTGTTTCCGTTTCACCTTTTATGTTATATTTCCTTTATCAAGTGTGACAATTATTGCTATTGCAATGCCTACAATGTTTTACTCATTATTCTGAAAAGAGAACTTTAGGACAAAAGAACCAGGTGAAGATTAGTATGGGCTCATAAATAATTGATCCTCAAGTTGTTGCATAATATTTAAGAAAATTGTGATAAAGTTTTATCTAGTTGACTTCTGCAAAAGTGCTATTTGTTAAATTTATAATGGAGGACTTATTGGCTCCACCTTTAAGAACATAATTTAGAGTGATAGAGGATAGGGCATTAGCTTCTCCAACATCTATAGCTTTTGTTTGGGATCCATTAGCTAAAGTGAAAGTGGGAAGAGACTCTGAATAAACAATAGTAGACAACAGAGATTTATTACCAGAAATATGATCAGAAACGCTTGAGTCAATGATTCATGGTCCAAGGGTATTAGATTGTGAAACACAAACAACATAATTTCAAACAAAAGGAGTATCAGTTTGAGCAACAAAGGCTACTTGTTAAGATGTTTGCTTACTTGCCTGATACAGAAGGATTATATTTCCCTTCAGATAAAGAAAACCCTTGATTTTCTGCATTGTGAGTCTAAGCAACATGAGAAATTTTGGGTGGTCGACTATGTAAAGTATAACATAAATGTTTTTTTTTTTTTGAATCAAGTAAATGTATTTTGTATTTCATTCATAAACATGGCCAAGTTAGCCATTTACAAGGGAAAAACCAAAAGGTAAAGAAATTACAAAAGGATATGATTCTCTACAAACTCCACCCACTCATCTATACAACTAGGAACTTTCTGTTCACACCAAAAGAAAATAACGGAATGAAGACTACTCCTTAATTGAGAGAAACTTGACTCTACACCTTCAAAAGCTCTCATATTTCTCTCATTCTAAACTACCCACATTAGAGCAAGTGGGACCACGTTCCAAGCCCTTCGTCTTCTCTTCTTTCTCCCGCTTTTCCAACTGAACATCAACTCTTTCACAGTTTTGTCATTGCCCAAGGAGTGCCAAACCACCTAAGCATATCCCACCATAGTCTCATGGTTAGCCTGCAATGTAAGAGAAGATGGTCCACATCCTCGCCTGTTTCCTTACACATGTAACACCAACTGACACAGACAACCTTTCGCTTTCTAAGAGAGTGTCCAATCCTGTTACAAGAACTACACTTGGTTGAGATTCTTCAAAACGTCCTCCTCCTCGATTCTCCATAATCTGATATGTCCAATTTTTCATTGTCTGAGATACAAGAACAGAGGAGCCAACAATTGGTGATGAGACCTCAGTGGTGACCGGATGGTGTAGCAAGGTGAAGTAATCAAGAGAATAGTTCACCACTGGAGTAATGTAGGAGTAGCCAGAATTTGGTCGCCCACTGAATCAAGATCACTAGGAAGTCCAGCAAGGGTAAGGACTAGAAATGTCTTATGTCATTGCTCCTGTTGCTTTTCAACACTAGTAGTGGCTGGCATCAACTTCTCAAATTCCTCCATGACTGGCTTTACTCCCCCAAATAGGACATATCCAACTGATGTTTCCTTAAGTTTGTCATCCGAGAAATCTCATCCTACAAACGAGATATGACATTAGTGTATAAAGTAGGAGCCTTTTCCCAAACTGAATAACATGTTTGGAATGGACGAAACGAAGCATCAACTCGGAATGAATAGATCGCCACAGAGACTACATAATTGAGCATCAGCCCAAATAGTTTGAACTTTCAAGTAAGGATTCCAATATATTATAAGACTTGAATTTTCAACTCCCATATTTTTGGAACTAAAAGCATCAAATGTGAAAGACATGGTTGGATGATTCCGTACCAAATATTAGCAAATAATCACAAAATATAGCCAAGAAATCTGGAAAACTTACTTGAAAATGGTTAGAGAACTGCTGGTTGTTAGAAAGTGGCCGGAGAGTCTCTGGAAATTACTGCAAATTGAAAGGAGAGAGTATAAGCTGCAGCCGAAACACAGATGATGATGGAAAAGAGAGATATCACTGGAAAAAGCTGTTGGAGACTTTGGATTAGGTTTCAGGTGACCGGAAATGGGATAAAATTGGCAAGGGGGTGGGTGCGGAATGAATGGCCGAACCCTAAGGAGTAGAGACCTGCTTTGAAGGTGATCAGAAAATGCTCCACGCGCAGACTCGTATTGGAAGCTTCGCCGGAGACGTCACTATCGGCGGCGCATGACGACACGTGATGGGAGCTGCTTTCGGGTTTTTGCTCGCCAGAGGCTGATCGACCTTATAATGGTATTGGTTTTTGTGCACACAAACTGAAAAGAATGTTAACGCTGGTCACTGTAAAAGATTGTGCGGTGATTGATTTCTTCTTCTCGTAGTCGCTGGTATGTTGCGCAACGATAAATTTTCTCACCAAAGTTTTGATGCCTGAGAAATATAGCACGCGAAAAGAGTTAATGCGAATGCATAGTTAATATGCTTTGTGCTTCTATCTATTTATATACATGGATAGAATGAGTACATACACACTTGTCCAAAGTGGGACACTAAGTATAAACATATGTACATTAACTATCTAACATAATCATGGACAACATCTGGGGATTTACTTGTTATCTTCTATCTTGATTGTTTGGAAGCTATATCATTCTTTAGTCTTTTCTCTCCAATGATTTAACTTCTTACAATGGCTTGCAGGGATTCACGAAAGAGATTTATTTAGAGAAGGAGCGTTGGCAAGGGTAAGTTTACATGGAGCAAATGCCATTTCCTGAAAGTAATTTTTGTGGCATAATTCAATATGCTTCTATTAGGCTACTCTATTATCTTGTTCCGCCACATCTCCTTAACCTGCCCCAAACCAAAAAAAGAGAAAAGGAAAATAGAAAATAAAAGAAATAAAAAAGAGAAAGGCTCAAAGTTCATTTTGATGTTTTGAATTACCTTTATTTTCTATAGCTATTTATGCTAATTTCTTATCCAGGTATATTAAAGATTATGATGGTGGAATCCTTATGGAATGCAAAATGGATCCAAAGCTTCCATATACAGATTTATCTACTATGATACGTCGTCAAAGGCAGGTAGACTGAAATGTTAGCTTCATGATGCTTGCTTTCACTGGGCTAGGCTTCCATAAGTTTGACTTGTAAAATTCTGATAAAAAATTGTTGAAGGGTGTCATCTGAATTTCAATTGTTTATGCTGTTTCTCTTATAGACCTCTAACTCCGATTTCCTTATGAGCCTCTCCAACATCCCTGCTTTTGCTGATGAAGTAGTGGATGATAGGGGAGGAATTACTTACAGACCTTTAGATAGTTTCTTTTTAGATTGGTAGAGACATTCAGACAAGTTAGTGTACCATTGCGTTGTTTGTCTGAGAGAGAATTTTCTCTACCACTTGGGTCGTTTAGTTAGTGGTTCGGCTAATTCATGGATTAAAAAAAGAGAGATTATAACACAGTTCTTCCTCTGTAACATGGATGGTATTAGAGAATTAAAAAGGGAATAAGCTGATATGCACAATACCATAATTATACCATTTGCTTTTGGTAGTTTCTCACATTTTCCCCCTGATATGCTGTACGGACTGGTAGCAATAAGGTGTTAACTTTTTTTTTTTTTTTTTTTTTTTTTTTTAATAAAAGCGCCAGGCTATAATGTTGAATTTAGTTTGGCTCTGATTATTCTAACCAGGTGGCAGATAATTTTTATTGTTTCGAGTATATTTTCCCTTTTTATGCGACAAAGAGATTGACTAGTTACACGGAGTCGTATCGGGGCCCTTATTACAGTATTGCAGAGTAAGGCTTCATTCATGCCCAAATGAGAGGCTATTGACTTGCAGTATTTTCCTTTTGTTGTTATTAGGCAATTGATGAAAAGATAAAGGAGCTATCAAATTGTCATATTGTCTACGAAGGAATTGATTTTCAGAAGGTATGCACTTTTTAGCTCTGAACAAAGATCCATCCTTGATATTAATTTATCATTATTGCATTGGTCTAATGTCTTTTGTATTTGTTAATTCAATCTCTTGAGAGGGTTCTAGTCATCAAAGGACAAGGGACTGTCTATGGAAAAACATGACGCAATGACAAAGTCAGCTTAGCTAATGAACTTGTGATAATGCTTAAGTTTGAAATAATAAAATTTGCACTATGCTTCATCATTGGTTATTAGACAATGTAGGAATTAACTAATTACAGATCATCTTTTGGTAATGAACTTCTTAATGAAGCCCTCATCTTGGAGGTTTCCAATAGCTCATCTTCGCGAAGGAAGCAAGTATGATAAAGATTGGGTTACTTGAAAGAAAAACAAGAAAATAACGCGGTAAGTGAAAATACGAAGATTAAAGACGGGAAATTAAGGATAGGCAAAATTCGAGAAATAAATCTCAAATCTCAAAAGTAATTACTAAGAATCCTAATTGATTGTAGTAGACCTAATTAGCTGATTAGTGCTGCAGATTCAATTCAAGAACTTAGATGAAAGTGATTTAGACTCCTAATTGAATAATTAAAGACAATAATTAATATAACTAATTATCTTCTTCAATTAAGCGAGTAAGAACCATAGATATCAAACAAAGAATTAATCTTACCTCTCTTGAAAAATCGTTCACACATGTAATTTTGTGGATAAAATCTCAAATAACGATACAAATGTGTGAAGGAAAGAACTCTCAATAATATTAATAATGTTGTGTGAAAAAAGAACAAAATCCACCCCCATATATAGGGAAAATTTCGAGCAACAATCTCCCAAAAACATGAGATTCGAATCTTAGTTTTATGGAATAATGAGGCTTAGTATTACTGGTGGATTGTATACCTTTGAAGTCTTGTAAGTGTGGCCAAGGTGATCTGAGATTACTGAATCATCTAGGCCTGATGTTGGATGTGGATGACGATGATAAGTCAGGGTGGTGGCAATGTGGTTGGAGATGTAGAAGTAACCATAGATTACTCAAAAGATTGGTATAGGTAAAACCTCAGAGATATCGGGATAATCAGAAGATGTAAAGTTAGGTCGAGACTGACGAGCGCAAATCACAATATAAATTAAGCGCTTCGCTAGTCATAGATAGTATAGTTTAAGATCGGCTCCACAGGGATTGGTGTTACTAATAAATCAAACAAAGTCTTGCTCGCATTATTCGAGTAATCAAATCATTAGAGTTTTGTGGTGTAAACCACAGTAACCAATTCTAGTGAATTAAAAGAATAGTGAAAACGTGGAAATTTATCAAAGGTTACTATATATGAGAATTAAGGGTGAATGACAAGACTAGTGCAATAGAAATATTCGGGATTAATAATCGTTCCGGTTCTTTTCTAAGGTTCGTTGACTCTTTAGATAATTTTCCAT
>NC_081345.1:1241563-1338995 GCF_029784015.1 Lycium ferocissimum
ATAATTTTCCTATGACCAAACTTGGAGGTGGTTCGGCTGCCCCATGGCCTACCGTTTTCTCCTTCTTTCTTTCTCTTTTCTTGAATTCTCTAGAACAAAATGATGAAATATGTTGTTCTTGATCATCACCCACACATATATATATTTAGTGTGGCACATGACCATGCACATGGCCAAGCACATGGCTGGCCATGTGCTCTCTTTTTCTTTTTCTTTTTTTCTCTTCTTTCTTTTCCCTCCAATACTCTTCAAATTTCTAGAGTTTTCTTCAAATAATAAAAGATGAATAATATGATCACACGTCATCTAATCCCACATATATATATATCTCAAGCCTCCATGTGGCCATGGCCCACCTTACTCTCATTTCATGAAATTTTTAAATTTTTCCTTAATGCTTCCTTCCAACAAAATCATAAACCATTTGTCGTAAAACAAAGTCAAGAGATAACCTTGTCCATATCTCTTCGCAACCAACTTAAAAATATTCCGACGTGCGAAATGCGAGATATAACACATCAGTTGAAGATTAGGGCTTCAAACATCTCTAAAGAGCTCTTAGGACTCGCTACGGGCAATATGAGTTCTTAGTTATGTTCTTCGAGTTGACTAATGCCCGGTGACATTCATAGATTTCATGAACAGGGTGTTCAAGCCATAGCTCTTGAATGAAGAATGAGAAATAGATATCGTGTTGGGGGAGTTAGAGTAGTCTGAGAGTCGTAGAGATTTTGGGTATTGTAAGTGCATAAAGGTTGCAGAGATGAAGGGGGCTATTCGTAAGATGAGAAGGGGAAGATCGATAGAGTCAGATAAGATCCCAGTGAATTATTGGAAGAAGGCAGGTAAGGCAAGTATGAAGTGGTTGACTAGGTTTTTCAATGACATTTTTAGGAAGGTTAAGATGTCAAAGGAATGGAGGTGGAGTACGATGGTTCCATTGTACAAGAAAAAGGCTGATATTCAAAGTTACAACAACTATAGGGGTATCAAGCTACGAAGGCATACTATGAAAGTTTGGGAGAGAGTGGTCGAGATGAGGATGAGAAGGGTGTGTCTATCTCGAGAACCAATTTGAATTCATGCCGGGGCGATCAACTACAAAAGCCATTAATCTTATAAGGAGATTGTTGGAGCAAAAGATAAGGACATGAAGATAAACTTACACATTGACCTGGAAAAGGCATATGATAAAGTCCCTGGGGCAATTTGATCAGCTACAAAGATGTACATTCTAAGAACGATTTAAGATTTAGGTACCATCAATTCAAGATTAGGACTTAAAACATCTCTAAACAGCTTCTAGGACTCGCTACGGGCAATATGAGTTTAGTTATGTTCTTCGAGTTGACTAATGCCCAGTGACATCTATAGATTTCATGAACAGGGTGTTCAAGCCGTAGCTCTGAATGAAGAAGGAGACAGGGATATCGTGTTGGGGGAGTTAGAGTAGTATGAGAGTCGTAAAGATTTTGGGTATTGTAGGTGCATAAAGGTTGCAGAGATGAAGGGGTTATTCATAAGATGAAGAGGGGAAAAGCGATGGGGTCAGACGAGATCCCGGTGAATTATTAGAAGAACGCAGGTAAGGCTGGTATGAAGTGGCTGACTGGGTTGTTCAATGTCATTTTTAAGAAAGTTAAGATGTCAGAGGAATGGAGGTGGAGTACAATAGTTCCATTGTAAATGAACAAGGGTGATATTCAAAGTTGCAACAACTATAGGGGTATCAAGCTACTAAGCCATACTATGAAAGCTTGGGAGAGAGTGGTCGAGATGAGGATGAGGAGGGGTGTGTCTATTTCTAAAAAATAATTTGGATTCATGCCGGGGCGATCAACTATAGAAGCCATTAAACTTGTAAGAAGATTGTTGGAGCAGTATAGGGACAGGAAGAGAAACTTACATATGGTGTTCA
This sequence comes from Lycium ferocissimum, assembly GCF_029784015.1. Classification (NCBI taxonomy): domain Eukaryota; kingdom Viridiplantae; phylum Streptophyta; class Magnoliopsida; order Solanales; family Solanaceae; genus Lycium; species Lycium ferocissimum. The sequence continues at coordinate 1,243,482 of NC_081345.1, forward strand.
TTGAACTGGAAAAGGCATATGATAAAGTCCCTAGGGAGGTCCTTTGGAGGTGTTCATGAACTAACACGGCTTATTCAGTGAGAGGTGTCATGGTGTATATTATTCGCATATGGCATAGTACTGACTGACGAGATGCGCGATGGAGTTAATGATAGGTTGGAAGTCTAGCGATAGACCCTAGTTTCTAAAGGTTTCACGTTAAGAAGGACTAAGAAAAAGTACCTAAAGTACAAGTTCAGTGTCGTAACGCAGTAGGCTGAGGCAGATGTGAAGCTCGATGCACAAGTCCTACCTAAGAAAGGTAGTCTCAAGTATCTTAGGTCCATAATATAAGGAGATGGGGAGAATGATGATGATGTCGCTCATCATATTGGGCCGGGGTGGGTAAAATGGAGGCTCGCATCCGGGATATTGCGCAATAAGAATGTGTGGCCAAGGCTTAAAGGTAAATTATAAAAAGTGGTGATTAGATCGACCTTGTTATATGGGGTAGAGTGCTCGCCAGTAAAGAATGCCCACGTTCAGAAGATGAGTGTAACGGAGATGAGGATTCTCATATGGATGTTTGGGCATATACTAGGAGGGATATGATTAGGAACGAAGTTATATGGGGTAAGGTAGAAGTGGCCCCCGTGGCAGACAAGATGAAGGAGGCAAGACTGAGATGGTTCGGGCATGTAAGGACGAGGTGTGTGGATGCGCCAGTAAGAAGGTGTGAGAGGTTGGATATAACAGGAGTTATGAGAGTTAGAGGTAAGCCGAAAAAGAACTGGGGGAGGTGATTAGACAGGACATGGCACGGCAACTTACTAAGACATGACCAATTGTGGTGGTCGAGGATTAGGTTAGGTGGTTAGTAGGTAGCCGAGTGGTCTTCGTATCAGTAATATTAGGCAGTAATCAGATAGTTTCTTTTCTTCAATGTGTATTACTATCTATTACCTCATTTGCTTTTTATCGTGCTATTTTTCTTTCATATTTTCCTCAATACAATGCTTTCTACCTTGCTATTTGTTATCACATCCTTGTCTTTTCTTTCGAGCGGAGGGTATATCAAAAACAACCTGTATACCCCATAAAGGTTGGGTTAAGGTCTGCGTACGTCCTACTCTCTCCAAACCCCACTTGTGGGACCACACTGGGTATGTTATTGTTGTTGGTTGTGGTGGTGTTCAAGTCATATCTAGACTCATTTATGATAGTATTCATTGACAACATCTTAATCTTCTCCCACGATTGGGAGGAACATGAGCAACACTTGAGAATTGTGCTTCAGTTGCATTCTTGGGTCACTTGTATCTAGTGGCAATATAAGGTTGATCTAAGAATATCGAGGTAGTTCCGAGTTATCCTAGACCTACCACACCTACCGAGATTCAGAGTTTCCAAGGTTTGGCAAGTTATTACCATAGTTTCACGAAGAGGATTTTATCCTTTATCGCCCATTGACCCAGAAGGTGTTCAGTTAAATGGTTTGATAAGTGTGAAAAGAATTTTTAAAAGCTCAAGACTAAATTGATTACCATACCAATTTGGAATTTACCAATGCGTTCTGACATTATATAATGTATTGTAATGCTTCACGCATTGGCCTTGGGTGTGTGCTGATGCAAGACTATAAAGTGATTGCCTATGCTTCATGGCAGTTGAAAGTTCACCAGAAGAATTGTAATGACCCGTTTAGTTATTATAGTTTTTTGACCCATTTAACCTTGTTAACCCTTCATCAAGTCCCGTTAGTATGATCTATGACTTAATGAAGTCATTGGGTTAGTTTTTACAAGGCTCGAGTGTAAATTGAGTCATTGATGGAGAAGTTAGTTAAGTTAGTGAGTTAGAGTAGACCGCAGTTAATGTCGGGTTAGGATGACCCCGTGTCAATGTTTTGGAAGTTCCAACATGTTAATATGATGATTTTGAACTTGTCCACAAGTTTTGGTGAGGTTCCGAAGAGTTTCAGATGAGTTTAGGTTTTGTCGCGCTCGTATTCGATATTTTCGCCGTAGGTCTGTGGATAGAAATGGCTCTAGATTGACCAAATGACCTTTTTTTAAGTGAGGTTTGAACTATTAGATCCGTATCAAAATTATGAAGCCATAGCAAAAAGAATTGTCGCGTTTGGCCTCCGTATGAGGGAGTTATTCCTGTTTTCGTTCGAGCTGTTCCAGCTGGCAGCTGGCAAAGAGCTATAGCGGGACCGCTGCAGCGACCTGGCCGCTACAGCGATCGAAGGGGGGCAGAATGCCCTATCTTAATACCCCAACTCCTACCCATTACCCCCAAGACCCCAAAGTCATTTTTCAAAAGAGAAAGAGGCAAAATTCATTCCATTCTTTGGTGAAAGCATCTTGGAGGGTAGGTCCTCATCTTTATTTGTTCCTTTTCCTTTATTCTTCAAGTTCCATGATTATGTTAAGGTCCATCAATGGTGGGTGAAAATCCTAGAACCCTAGAATTAGTAAACCCTTAAATAATTAGTGGGTTGTTGATTTTGTTGTTGATTAATCATCTAGTATCACTTTCTAGGAAGGGAATTTGATTTCTTATGGTTGAAAGTGCATGTTGAGACTTAGGGTTCTAATAAACATGGAAATTTTGTCCTAAAATCTGTTTGAAAGGGTAAATTGATTAGAAACCCATGAATTGAAGGTTAATGATTGTAGAGATAGAATTTATGATAAATTCACCATTAAAGGATGGTTTCATCCATTGAAAAAGGGTAGAAGTAAGTGGGTCTTCTTCCCCAAATTGTTTGTTCTTTTTTAAATACATGGTTTGTTGCTTACATAGCATCATATTGTTAGACTTTGACCGTTATGAGGCGCTTCGGAAATAGAAGGCTTGTGCGGAGTAGTTCATGGCTCCTGTTCTGCATTCGAGGTAGGTTATGGCTTACTTTAGTTAGACTTTGATTAGCCAAATGTATGTATTGTGTAGAATTAATGGGAGAAAGCATGATTAGGTCTTCGGACATAGTGTTTTGGTTGGATATTAACTAGGTTGGTATGACTTCTGATTTTGTGGGCTTGTCGCCATTAGTTTATGTACTGAAATATGAGGTGTAGTTGTATTCATACTGTGGCGATTCGTGATGGATTTCTATTAGGTTGATTTTTGTTGATGGTGGTTCGTTGCCCCGTTATTATGATTAGACTTATTACCTGAATTGTCGTGTTGTACTCAATTCTTTTTGACACATATCATTGGAGAAAGAAAGGAATACTGAGTTTGACCTGAATTGTGATTTATATATTTATGATAATACGTAGATGAACACTTGATATATGATTTACTGTTGATGATAATATATAGAAAAGTGGAGCTTTTCTATATACAAGACTTAGTTGTGAGGTGTACTTGCTACATGTGGAAGTAAAGAAGGACATAGACTATTAAGTTGGTTGAGACGGTTGTATGATTCATTTCATGGCTGAGTTGATCCAAGTCTTGATATGACTTGTGGCTTTGTGACTTGTACCGTCACTGTTACTTTATTGGTTTGCATTGATTTATCAGGTTTACACTCATTTATGCATTCATACACTCATACATAGTGGAAATGGTTTGGAAACGATTCATGAAAGATTTGTGGCATGATGCCTTGTGTTTGACATTGATATTGCTAATTGTTCATAGTCCATACATACTAATGAACTAGAATATGTGGATACATACATTGTGATGTGAAATTAGTGAAGAAGTTAATATAATCTTCTTGTTGAACCTGTGGTACTATTTGATACTAGTTGTGAGCTCGTGGTCCGAGGTTAGTTCTGAAAACGAGAGTTACATTGATATGGCCCGTGTCTGAGGTTCGTTCCGGAGTGGAGTTTTATGCTAGGGTCTGAGGAGTGAGTCCAAAACGAGTGGTACATGGACACCATAGGTCCCCTGCAGGTCATGACTGTTACACCCCAGAAAATTTCGCGTTACTAAGGCTGTAGACGGCTTAATGTGAGCTCAAGGAGGAGCAAATATTACAAGTATAAAGGATGAAATTCTATTGTATTAGCATGAGGATAGCATGAGTATGATATTTGAAATTCGTACAATATGATTGGAATGATACGTTAAAAGATATATAGCCCTCGTAATCATAAGCTGAGGCAGGGTCCACATGTCGAGATTTTATAAAGGACATATGACAAGTTATATGGATAGTATATGTGAAGTTAAACACAACTCAAGAAGGATCCTTGAGCCAAATCCAAGTGGAAGCCCTCCAAAAAGATGTTTTTAAGTTACGTTTTCGGGTGATCTGACTTCGGGAGGCCATAACCCCATCATTGTTTGGGAATTGGGGAAACATCCAAATATGAAAGTTGTAGATAATTGAATTAGCTTTTCAACCATATGTCGTGGGCCTTCATGAGACATAGGTATAAAAAGTTATGGACATTGTAACGCAGAAAGGTCAAGCTGGGCAGTGGGCTCGGCCCAACCCGACTCAAGGTCTGTGGGAACCGACCCAAGACCCATATATAAGGGCTAAAGTCATAAAAATTCATTACTTTATACATCAAGCAGTCCACAAACTTTTAGAGAGGGAGAGAGGAGAGTTAGAGAGAGAAAGTGGAGAATCGATCAAGTTCGAGGCCCCGAATCCCGAGGCTCGTGAAGGATAAAGTGTAGTACGAGTTGTCGTCATCGTTTTAAGCTAAAAGTTAAACTTGGGGGATGTTGGTTTCGTGGTGGATGCTCATATAAGGTATGTTTAAGATGTTAATGATGTTCTTACCATGATCATTGATAGATTTGACGGGTTAGAATAGAGAAAATGACGTTGAAAGTTCGATTATAATTTTTGGATATCAAATGACTTGGGGGCTATTTTGGTATGATTAAATGGATAGAATTAGTTGGATATTAATACAAAATGATTATTGATATTGTTGTTGATAAGTTGTTGTTCTTGAATTTGGGAGAATAAAGTGTATGAAGATATCGTATACAAAGCGTATACCGGGCTGTTTTGGTGTATATCTTTGGGAGTTGATGCTTTGAGTTTAAAGAGACTTATATGAGATGGTTGTTGTTGTTGTTAGTTGCTGATTGTGTTGTTAAATTGAATTGGAATTAGAGGAAGCGAAGATTACGGGAAAATGTTCCTTAATTTACGGAAGTTAATTACGAGCTTAGAGAAGTATATGAACCTTTTTCAAGTTGTCTACGGGGTTTCCTTTACCTTGATTGTGGATTGGCCAGTGTTTGGAAGCATAAGTTAAGCTAATCACATAAGCGACAAGGTATGTTAAGGTTATCCCTTCTTTCATGTTGGCATGATTCTTGTTGTTATTCATTCTATATGTACTCCATATGATTCCATTCTTAGACGAGTAAGGTCTAAATGTTTCTTGTGATGGCTTATTGATATTGTACTCCTATTAACATTCCAAAGGGAACACCCATAAGGTGCCAAGTTGAGTTGTGTATATGGTTTTACTAATGATTTCGAGGAAATGAGTTTTACACTAAAGGAAACATAAAGTTTGATTTTCAAAACCATTCCGGCGGGGTGCGAGATTTTACTACTTCATTTCATTTACGATTTATGTCTACATTCCTTAGTATCATCCCTTTGTACTGATATGATCACTTATTCTTTGGGTAGGGCAATAAGATGAAATTGAGTAGAATATAGGTAGTAAGAATTTCACAACAACTCTACCCTCAAACCTGGAAGTATGTCCTCCTGAATCTAATGAGATACAAATTTGATAACTTCTTATGAAAGACTAAGGCTAATAACTGGATTGTGATGAATTGATTAGTGACTTATGATATGAATTGAAATTGATACTTGTGGATTGAGTTTGTGTTGACATGATTGTGATATTAAGCCGGAAGCGGCTGCCCGAAGGGGCCATCATTATTATGCCGGAAGCGGCCGTCCGAAGGGACTATTGTGATACTAGCCGGAAGCGGCTGTCCGAAGGGACCATTCTGTTAACATGTCGGAAAAAAGATGTGTGTTGGATTGCATTATTTACTTAAAGATTGTTTTGAGACTTCGTGTGCACATTTATGTTTCTTCCCGAAAGGTCAGCAGTATTGAGTTAGATTGTGATTTCTTCTCTCCTAAATCAAATTATGATTATGATTTGTTACCACCTTACATACTCGGTACATTGTCCGTGCGACGTCCTTTTGTTCGGGGACGCCGCGTTCATGCCCGCAGCCCCCGCATTGTTTGCGGTGTTAAGTGTATAGCTAGAATGCTTGACGTACCGGGATTGGCAAGTTCCACCTCATTCGAGGAGCCGTGCCGAGTCATGTATAGATATGCATAATTATGGGTATGTCGTGGCCCCGTCCCGACTCATAATGTTCCGATTTACTTCTTAGAGGCTTCGGCAGACGTGTCGTGTGGTATATTTGTCGAGATGTCGACAAAGTGATGTCGATTGAGTCATTTGTGGATTTTAAAAGAGTATGTATTTTAGATGATTTCAATTGGTTTAAAGTACTTATTTGATTGAAAGTTTTCATAATCGTCATAAAGATAATGATTTCTATTTAGAAAAGTTTCATGTTTTTAAAAGTTTTTGAAATGACAGGTTTTGATAGAGCGAATGTCTAAGGGTTCGCTCGACTCTGATGAGAGTCGGGTGCCCATCATGCCCTACCATTGTTAGGGTGTGACAATGACAACTGAGCAATGACATCAGTTAGCATGTGTGTACAGTTCGAGTGATTGGCCAGTGCATGGCATTGCATTGCACATCATCATATTTTGCATTGCACATCATTACATTTTATTCTGCATTATTATATGCTCGTTTGTTTCTGATTTTGGTATGGATGTTGAATGCCTATTGTGATATAGTTATGACCATTGACTTGTCACGACCCAACCCCGTAGGCCGTGACTAGTGCCCGAGCTGGGCACCCGTACACACCCATTAACAGAAACAACACACAAATAACTTATACATATACCAAGATCAAACGTCAGATCATAACCAGATCTTATACATACAGAAAGTGAAACGTCGCCCCAAAATTTTCACAAACATATATATACATATCGCAGTCATAACTTTCAACAGAGGATACATATGCGAAAATCAGGCGTCGTCTCAAACCGCCGCATATAAGCATATACATCGCACATGTTTGCAAGGCTATCATAACACAGGGGGACGTCCAGAATACAAACCACACAGACACAATGGTACAATAACCGCCCACAACCCACACATATGTCTACAGACCTCTAAGAGCAATAGCAGAATCATATGACGGGACAGGGCCCCGTCGTACCCATGAATAGACCTATACATATGCATATATACAACGGAAGTGCCTGTACCAAAAGATAGGCTCCGGAACAAGGGAGCGCTCCAAAATAGCATTAAATGTCCTAAGCTGACGGATCACCAAGGTGGCATCTCGTACCGCGGCATGAAACGCGACCCCGAAGAGGGGGTCGATGACGAAATATGTACGAGTACGCAAAGCATGAAATGTAGTAAACAGATCATAATCGGAACGTAAAGTACAGAAAAATAAATGCAATATCCAGAATATCAAAATGCTTACTTTTAAAACACAAATCATGCATAGGGCTCAGGGAATATGGTCGCCCACCCATCAATGGCGCCATAACACAGCATAACACCAGAAGATTCCATATCTCCATAACCCGACATATCCCAGAACACATCATAACGCCATAACACATCATAACACCAGAACATACACGGTACCCGGCCCTCTAGCGAGGGGCTCGGCGAACCGGAACACATCATACTCCGAAATATAACATAGTGCGCACGATAACATAACCGGCCCGGGACTCGGCGAAAGATATAACAACAATATGCACGAGCAGAGTCGTGAGTAACCATATGCATAAAAATCATTATTATAGACTCAATAGATAAGTAAGTAATCCACACTCGGGGGTTAAGACGATAGTCACATTAAGTTCTTTCAGAAAGTCGTTAGAACCAAACATAGAAAAGTCTCGGGGCCCACGAACAGGTATCAACCCAATCCGAGCCCGCCTATGAAAGTTGGAGATATTATTCATTATAGAATCTCCTACGAACGTTTCGAAGCTATCCGAGCTCGTCTATGAAAGTTACGGTCGTTCGTAGTTACGGAACCCTTTAAGAACAAAATTCTTTGTGTAACATTTGAAGTCCAATCATATAAAAACATAAGGACCTTGGTTCGACTATATTAAGAGAGCCAACATTAAGAAGCGAATAAGAATCGTATACAAGCTCGGATCTTAAGAATGGAGTTACCCCGAGGCTCGTATCATAGCCTACTTACCACTAAGACATGCCAAAAGAAAGAAAGGTTAAGCTTTTGCATACATTCAATCTCCTATTGGCTACGCTTGTGCGTCCAAGCTCGTAAGTCTACATTTAAGAGGATTTACACTTAATGTTAGCCTTTTCATCACACACTTGTACCAAGTTTCAAATTATACTATTCCGTATTCTACCGAAAATCGGGCGATCTCCCCGTTTATATGCCTAGCCCGAATTCTCAATTCAACAACCAACAGCAATCACAAGAATACCAACATTAAACATAATATTTCCAACTTTAAAATACTTCATAAACACCCCATATGGTGTTTGTCCCATAATTCCATCACGTAACCATTTTGTAACAATTTTACAGCTCGTTCTTCGTAAATAAATCAATATTAACACAAATAGAAAAAGATTCATACCTTTCCCGCGATAATAATGCTATATCTTCACTCCTTCACCTTAAAATTAAGCCACAACGCATTAATACACAATTTTGTAGTTGCAACTTGTTATACCTCGCATTTTGTACGTATTCGGAAAAATTGGAAATGATTCGGAATGGTAGGAATTAAGGTTCTAATCGGATTCTACTTAGTGTGCATGGGGTGTGTAAGGAAATATTGACGCGAAAATATTAAGGAAGGTTAAGGACATTGTAATGTATTGATTTTGTTTGGTTCATAAGTTGGTTAGGGAAAATGTAGATGTGGAAATATCGGAAAAGACTAAGGGCAAAACTGGAATGTCGGAAAATGGTTTCATGAATTATCAAAAATATGGGCTAAGTAATTGGGCTTGGAAATGGAAAAAAATAAAATGGAGAATTAAGGCCCAAAGGCAAGGGGGTGGCCGGCCATGCATGGCTTGGCCCAACCCATGAAGTGAACATGTGATATGGTCATGTGACCATTTAATTAAAAATAAAAGGGAGTCAAGCTTCAAGAAATTTCAAGAAAGTTAGAAGAAAAAAAAAGGAAGATGAAGAGTGGGGAGGGCATGGCATTCGGCCATGACCATGGAATTGTGACCCCATGAAATCTTCTTCTAAAAATTATTTTCTTGCTATATTCCTACTAATTCAAGGTCCCTCTACAACATGGTGCAATTATTTCGGAAGATAAGTCGTTGGTTTTCTCGATTCAACACTTTGGTGAATGGAAGAAACTTGGAGAAAAAGGTAAGGATTCACCCCTTTTTATTATGTTATGAAGATTGGTTGGTGTTGTAATATATGGAAATGAATAGAATTCATAGAGATATGGAAGTTTGTATGGCAAAAGTGTATGTGTGCATGTGGCCGAATGCATGAGATATGGTGTAGTGTAATTATGTTGAGTTTTATGTTGTATTTTAGTTGTGCTTGTGATGGAACTTATATTGGAAATGAAAGATGGATGAATTTGATGGAATATGGAAATGTAGGGTGTGGCCGTGAAGTATGGAGAATCGGAATGGAAGTGAATTATCTTTGCCTAATAAGTTGGTTGTATTGTTGTGAATCTTGTAATGTAAATGAAGGAAAAATGACGTAAATTCGCATTGAAATGGAATGTAGAGAATTATGTCGTATTAATGTGATTTTATAATATTAAGATAATGAAGTTGTTCAAGTGTAGATTATGGTTATTGGTGATGAACTAGTGAGTAGAGGATGTGTTGAGATGATTTTGTTGCATAAATAAGAATTTTGAATAAAATATGGAATTGTCGAATGATCTCAAATTGATATGTGTATATGGAAATATCGATATTGAATTGAACTTGTGGAATCGGAATGGAAACTGTCGCATTATGTCGGAAAGTAAGCTAGTTATGTTATGTTGTGGTTTGTAGTGATTCTTCGATGTTCTTGGTGTTGTTGTTGGGTTGTTGTTGACTATTTTGAGCCGAGTTGAAACTCGGGGTGCTATATGTGTAGGGAGGTGCTGCCCAAATTTTTATAGAACAATATTGGCTAAGATTGGAAATTGTGAGTTTCATGAATAGTAACTCGGTCAATATGACCATTTGCGATTTTTGGCGAAACGGGACCAGAGTTTCGACGAGCTTAACAAGCGAGAAAGGTATGTAAAGCTTACCTATTCTTTATTTGGCACGTCCTAGACCTATTAGGCCGAAAACGGAACCTCAGGGATAATTCCGCTCCCAGAAATTCGAGTTTGATTTTGAATACTATTCATTCAGTACAATTGAAACATAAAGCTTGCTTTTGGGCATAAGAATGCTTCAACCTTCGTATCTTTTGCAAATGAATTCGAATCGCTTCGAAACTTTCCTAAATAACTTTATGGAGCCCAATGATTAAAATTTACGCCCGCCGCCTCGGTTGACCCGAGGTGGGCCCACTATTTCCGATTTTACCCTTCTGTGTTTATGGCTTGTCTTCCAGCGGCTTTAAAGGAAACGTTTTTACTACTCCTCTATTTACTACTTAAAAATCGTTTTAAATGTTTCGTTAAGTCCTATGATATGTCCTGCTATGTATCACGAAACCGAATGTTCTGTTCCGACATAACCTTCCGTGATGTCCGAAAGGTATGTACTATAACTCCGTCCGTTTTCATTGATTTGATTTGTTGTTTGATATGCCTCATCGAGTCTCTGGAAATATGTATGTCATTTTTATTGCATTAGTTTCTCACTACTCCACTCGTGGATGCCTCAATGTTTCCCCCACTGAGCCCGGGCCAGGATTTGTTATCAAGCGTTTTCCACTGCATTGTTCGCCGTGCCTCGGTGTGAGGGGGTATGACATGTACATGGGTCCGAAGTATGATGTGCCATGTACATATATTCTGATATCTGATTATGTTATGTGATGTGGCCACTTGGTATGTTATGATGTGTTCGGAGATATTCCCTACTCTGAAGTATGATGTGATATGGCGCGGGAGGGGGCGCCTGTTTCGTTCACCGAGTCCCATAGCGGGGCCGGCTTTGGCATATGTTTTCTGCATGCATTACTTATGATTTCTGGTATGCATTTTGATTACCTATGTATCTCATTTGTTTTTCCGCACATTCTGTTCTGATTTTAACGTTATTTATTACGCCTCGCTTTTACATATTCAAGACATTTTCCGTACATCGACCCCCTTTCTTCGGGGTCGCGCTTCGTGCCACACGGTACGTACGTTCGTTTCTTGATTTGCCGCCTAGGTTGTCCGTCGCTTGTTGAAGTGCTCCTTTGTCTGGAGCCCGTATTTTGGTATAAAAGTTTTCTGCTGCATTTGTACATACACATTCTGGGGTACGACGGGGCCCTGTCCCGTCATATGATTATGTTTTTGTTCTGTAGAGGTCTGTAGACATGTGGTGTGGGTTCTGTATATGTTTCGTGAGATTTGCGTACGTTTAGAGTTATCTATGTTTTGTGACGGCCTTATCGGCCTTCGTGCGGCATGCCCACTTGTCCTTGTTAAATTATGATTTCTGTTTATCTTTAATATTTTGCTAATTCAGGGTAAGGTACGTATGGGTGCCCAACTAGGGCACGAGTCGCGGCCTACGGAGTTGGGTCGTGACACAACTATACGCTGTCTGGACCGGAATTTGGGAATTATACCTGGTTTTGGGCTAAAAGTTGGTGGTGGAAGGTTGGGGAATTTTCTGGAGTTTTTGGGATGTTTTTGGGTGTGTTTGGTCAAAAATAGGGGGTCTCCCCCTTTTATAGAACGGTCCAGGTTCTGCCTGGACCGACCTATATTTCCTTCAGCGCGTTCGCGCCCACTTTGGGCGCGTTCGCGCTGACCCAGTTTTTCTGACTGCACCTTCGTTCAGTAAAAAGGTCATAACTCTTGATCCCAATATCTTGTGAGGGCCCACGACATACGGTTGGAAAGCTCTTTCAATTATCTACAACTTTCATTCTTTGTGTTTTTCCAAATTCCAAACTTATAATACCGTTTTTGCCCCTCCAACTCAGATCATCTGAAAGTGTTTCCTTAAATCGCCCTTTTGGAAGGTTTATGCCCATATTTGGCTTATGGGTCCTTCTTAGGACTTGATCAACCTTTCATGTACTACTCATATGTCTCTTCATATGTCCTTTATAAAAGTTTGACGTGTGGACCCCACTTAGCGTGCAGCAACGAGGGTTTTTCATCAAGTGCCATGTGGTCTCCAAATGTCATATATAGGTTATTATTGCATTCTTCTGATGTAACCGTCATCCTGAACCCGAGCTCTCTAATTTTGTTCAGCGCGTTCGCGCCCCGTGGTGGCGCCTTCGCGTTGTATTGGCCCTTGGCCTTCTGCGCGTTCGCGCCACTCCCAGGCGCGTTCGCGCAGACCATTTTCCTAGCCTGCTAGCCCGACTTGTAACGTCCATATCTCCTTACCTCGATGTCCGATTGAGGGGCAGTTTGTTGCGTTGGGAACTAGACTTACCGAACTTCACTTTAAACTTTGTTTCACTTCAAAACTCTTAATATACTAAAACATATTCTTCCTTCCAGTTAGACCAAAATTTTTCCTTACCAACCCTTGCCCAACTTTCCTTCAAAGCCCCGGAAGCTCAATTCCCTTAGTTCACTGATCTCCCAATTCTCGTGTAACCTGTTACGCGAACTCGGACTCTTGTAATCGTAACCCGAGCACCTATGATCTCGTATTTTCTTAGCAATAACTCCGATGTCTGCACTTGAATAGCTAATACCTAACGAGTCTTAACGTTCAGAAACTACGGGGTGTAACATGACTGAGTTAAATTGTGGATTAGCGACTCTACCTAGGGAAGGGACTTGGACTTATGATTATCAGGTGAGATTATTGGAACTTGACAGACTTGTGGTTTAGAAGCTTCATCTTAGGCTTTGACTCTGTTATGGGATATTTTGTGACTTGGATTTAAGTATTAAGTGCCTATCTGTTTACCAGGTTGATTTTATACTTATATGCTTGAACTAATCTTAGTCGGCCTATGATGCTTACCGGTACATAGTGTTTGTACTGATACTACCTTGCTGCACCCTTTTTGAGTGCAAATTGCGTTCCAGAGATTTCGTCCAGACTACATCTCTAGCTTGAAGCTAGTTTGCTCGATCAAATCCGAGAGTGAGCTTCTATCCATGTCATGCCACTTGAAGATCTCTCTTTCCAGACGTCTACTTTCATTCCAGACATTATTTGTTATTATATTTGAGATATACTTCATTCTTTAGACATTGTTGGCTAGAGTCCTTGTACGATGACTTTTAGATTTTGGGGGTGTAATAGTTAGACTTCCGCACTTATACTATCTATTAATTACGACTTTTTTTATTTATTCATTCATTCACTTATCCATTGTCTGTTAATAAATGATTAAAGAAGTTGAAATTTGCTAATGATTAATGAGTTAACGGGTAAGGGTTCGCCTACTAGTGATAATAAGATAGGTGCCCGTACGATCGGTAATTAGGGTCGTGACAAGAATGATGATACATATGACTTGGAGTTGCCGATAGTTGTGTTTGCACTTTAGATTTTGAAATATTACATGTATGGAGTATCTTGTGAGATTTACACAGACCATTGTAGCTTACAGAACATATTCAAGCAGAAAGATTTCAATTTTAGGCATGATGTGCCGTGAAATTATTACACTTTCTATACATTTGCATAAGCTTTTAATGTCTTTTATGTACATTTTCTATCATTTCTTATGTTATTTAATATTTTGTAGAAATTATGAGTCAAAGTGTCAAAAACAAAGCAAAAGTGTAGGATTTCACTTGTTGAGGGTTTTTCGACTAGTGGGACAGTCAGCCACAAAAGATTCCAGAAGTTGTCAGTTTTATAGACCAATCAGTGAAATCAATCGACGAGCCGTAGAATTGACATGTGAGCTGCAAATGCCTTCTTTATAGCAAGCCGGAGTCTGAAACACACTAATTTTGAAAAGATTGAAGGTGTAGTTTTTGACTCTCTGTTGTTCAAGCGCAAATTCAGTCACGAATGCCTAAAGTTCAATTATATTATATCTAACTATATCCAAGTCTTTCTTATTATCATTATTTGGCTGACTGATGTGTATTATCTCCATTGTTTAGTATCAAAAGCGAGTAGCAATACAAAGAAGAACTAAATAATATTCTCTTAGGGTTTAGAATTTTGTGAACTTCACACACAAATGCTTGTAGTGCAATCATTTATGTCTGAACTTCATGCACAGAGTCTGAAACAGTAATATTTATACATAAATGCTTGAAATTCAGGAATCAAATTTTCCCTTGCCAATAATTCCACATCAAATAAAAATGTTGAAAGTTTGCTGCCAAAAGGTACCAGAGAAATCTTTATTTACTTCATTTTTACTCTTGTTCGTTCTTTATCCGGAAGATGATAAAAAATTTAAAAAAATGTTGATAGGCAAATTTTTATAACTTCAATCGCATATATCTAAAGTTGGTTCCAAGGAAACTAAACTTGCAAAAAAAATTATACTATGCAACTAGGCTTAAATAAGGACAGGGCCTTCAAATCGACTTTCCGTCCACTTAGCCCTTTAAAATGGTTAACCCACCCGAGAAAACTTCGATGTACATCAAGGGGGGAGAAATTATTTCAAAATCCATTCAATCAGAATCATAAATTGTTTAACATAATTACGTCGAGATCTTCTTTTTTTTGCGCGGAGTGCCCTTCTTTTGGGCTGGTCTTTATATTTTGCCCCTCATTTATGTCTTCTTTAAATTTTGCCCTTGCCGCCTGTTTAATGAAAGTTTTTTGACGAAATTATCCTTACCCCATTAAAATCCTTTTTATTTCGTCATTTGCCCCTTTTTTTTTTTTGCTTCTTCTTTCCTCCTCTGTTTTGTGTTTGTCTCATATGTTCTAAAACGTAGGTACGAATTTGGATCTTTTGCTCGTTTCAATATTTGTTTTTATGTTAAATTGTTATTTGTTGAATTAATATCTTTGTCTTCATCGTTTTTTATATTTAATTGATCCTTTTTTATTTAAAATGATAATGTCTTGTTATAGTGTCCGTATGATTTTTTGAACTTTAGTTTCATTCCCCATGTATATATTTTAGTTTTTTGAATGTCGTATTATGAATGTCGTAATATGTTTTAGTTGATTTTGATATGCGTTTTGGTTTTCTCTTTGTTGAATCATTGAAGTTTTGCTCAGAACCGCTGTTTTATGTTGTTCTTCTTGTTTTTATTTAATAATCCGGTTTTTGTGAAGAATGTGTTTGTTTGAGGCAACATATGCAATCCGGCAGAGTTATTGATTTTTGAAATCGAAGTTATGCGGTTCCGGCATAAAGTTATGCTTGTTCCGGGATAACTTCATGAATTAAGTTAATTTATGTGTGCTTGGTTTTATGGTGTTTTCTTGTTAATAATTTTGATTTTTATGCAATCTTATGTGTTTTTGGTGTTGTTTTGTTAATAATGTTTTGTTTTGGTTATGAAAAATGAAAGTTTGCCTCTCACGACATACTTTGTAATTTTGTAAACTGAAGTTATGCCGGTTCCGGATAAAGTTATGCTTGTTCCGGATAACTTCATGAATTAAGTTAATTTATGTGTGCTTGATTTTTTGGTGTTGTCTTGTTAATAATGTTTTTGTTTTGCTTATGAAAATGAAAGTTGCCTCTAACAACATACTTTGTTCTTTTGTAAAGTAAACTTCCCCTCCTCCGCATACTTTTCTAGTTCTAAACACTTGCGTAAATTTTTATTTTGCTCATGAAAATAAAAGTTTGCCTCTAACAAAGATACTTTGTTCTTTTGTAAATGAACTTCGCCCTCCTCGTGACTTGTCTAATTCTTAACGCTTGTGTACTTTTTTATTTTGCTTATGAAAATGAAAGTTGCCTCTAACAAGATACTTTGTTCTTTTGTAAAGTAAACTTCGCTCATCCGCATACTTTTCTAGTTCTTAACACTTGTATACTTGATGTTTTGCTTATGAAAATGGAAGTTTGCCTCTAACAGCATAATTTGTTCTTTTGTAAAGTGAACCTTCTGCCCCCTCCGGTAGACTTATCTAATTCTTAACATTTGTGTATTTTTTTATTTTGCTGATGAAAATGAAAGTTGCCTCTAACAAAGATATTTTGTTCTTTTGTAAAGTAAACTTCTGTCTCATCCGGCATACTTTTCTAGTTCTTAACACTTGTATACTTGATGTTTTGCTTATGAAAATGAAAGTTTGCCTCTAACAGCATAATTTGTTCTTCGTCATTTTTTATATTTAATTGATCCTTTTTTATTTAAAATTATAGTGTTTTGTTATAGTGTCTCTACGATTTTTTCAACTTTAGTTTCGTTCCCCATGTATATATTTTGATTTTTTGAATGTCGTAATATGTTTAGCCTGATTTTGATATGCGTTTTGGTTTTCTCTTTCTTGAATCTTTGAAGTTTTGCATGTGAACAACTTTTTATGTTGTTACTGCTGTTTTTCTTTAATAATCTGATTTTTGTGAAGAATGTGTTTGTCTGAGGCAACATATGCCGGGTCCGGCAGAGTTTATGATTTTTGAAACTAAAGTTATGTCGGTTCCGGCATAAAGTTATGCTTATTCGGCATAACTTCATGAATTAAGTTAATTTATATGTGTCTTGATTTTTTGGTATTGTCTTGTTAATAATTTTGATTTTTATGCAATCTTATGTGTTATTGGTGTTGTTTTGTTAATAATATTTTGTTTTGGTTATGAAAAATGAAAGTTTGCCTCTCACGGCATACTTTGTAATTTTTTAAAGTGAACTTCTCCTCTTTCCGGCATTTGTCTAATTCTTAACACTTGTGTATTTTTTTGTTTTGGTTATGAAAAATGAAAGTTTGCCTCTCACGCATATTTTGTAATTTTTTAAAGTGAACCTCATTTCTCCCATACTTGTCTAATTCTTAACACTTGTGTATTTTTTTATTTTGCTTATGAAAATGAAAGTTTGCCGCTAACAGATACTTTGTTCTTTTGTAAAGAGAACTTCGCCTCCTCACGGCAGACTTGTCTAATTCTTAACACTTGTGTACTTTTTTATTTTGCTTATGAAAATGAAAGTTGCCTCTAACAAAGATACTTTGTTCTTTTGTAAAGTGAACTTCTGCTTCCTCGGGCATACTTTTCTAGCTCTTAACACTTGTGTAAATTTTTGTTTTGCTCATGAAAATGAAAGTTTGCCTCTAACAGAGATACTTTGTTCTTTTGTAAAGTGAAATTCTGCTCCTCCTCAAGATACTTGTCTAATTCTTAACACTTGTGTAATTTTTTATTTTGCTTATGAAAATGAAAGTTGCCTATAACAAAGATACTTTGTTCTTTTGTAAAGTGAACTTCGCGCCTCCTCCGACATACTTTTCTAGTTCTTAACACTTGCGTAAATTTTTGTTTTGCTCATAAAAATGAAAGTTTGCCGCTAACAAAATACTTTTGTTCTTTTCTAATGTAAACTTCTCGCCTCCTTCGGCATACTTGTCTAATTCTTAATACTTGTGTATTTTTTTTTTATTTTGCTTATGAAAATGAAATTTGCCTCTAACAAAGATACTTTGTTCTTTTGTAAAGTAAACTTCCTCCTCCGACATACTTGTTCTAACTTTGCTCGATTATTTTTTGTCAACCGAAGTTACTATAATTTCAAGTCTAAGTCATCGAGCATTGTATACTAATCAAATGGAACGTATAAACTAATAAAAATCGAACAAAGCAATAAATTTGATCAATTCTATGTTGTTGAGTAAAATTATGATTCGCAATGTTGAATCTCAACTGCATATCGGTTGTTTAGTTCATAGAAGATGATTTGTTGTTATTTTCAAATATTAACAAATCTAAACTTAATAAAGCATGAAATTGAGTTGAATTACATTCAATTGAAACGCTATATATTATATATTTTATCTTTTTCGATGTTGTAGCAAAGAAAATCAATGGAGATTTCTCCGGTGAAATGTTGGAAGGATGGAACGATTGAAAGGTTTGTTGTTGAAATGATGGATAGGTTTAATTGAATGTTTGGGGTTCATTACGTTTTAGATTTTTATATGTTATGGGTAGGGATAGTAAAGTCTTTTTCTTATTATCTTTTAGCTTAGAAGGGCAAATATTAAGGACCACGCATTACGGGGGCAAAAATTAAAGACCAGCGCATTTGAAGGGCATTCGCGCCAATTGCCCCGAGATCTTTCTAAACTATCTTGACCTTCACGTATACTAATTATCTACTTCACTTATATCAATTTAGAGAGCGAGAGCGAAGTGCCTATCTGATGCTTCGATCTCAAAAGTCAACTTGGATACGACGGTTGCTAACCAAACAAGTCACATATCCCTAATTGCTTTCACAATTTAACAGGCCCATTAACACTAATACAAGTATGCCTGTCAGTGACAGCTTTTACTAACAAAAAAAACATGTACTACCACCTTGGCGTTAGTATAAGATTACTGGAGTACCACCAGCCACTGGGACACAACTAGTGCAAACTCACAAATAAAATAACTATTATACATCTACTTAGTGTACAAATTATACAAATATCCTCACCCCACCCCGGGGTCTATAATGATACGAGAAGGCATCAGTTATGACGAGATTCAAGTGCAGTCACTTCAACCAGAATCAACCTAAATAGCTAATTAACGAACTTCCTACTGAATCTTGATGCTAGATTGCAGACCAGCTTGGACTTTGTTTGAGAAATGTGATTCAAGCCTGTAGGGATGCATAAAATCATAAAAATCAAAATGGCAAAAAAGAAAGATATTTGGAGCATTAAAGAGAAATACACTTGCCTGGTTGCACATTTGTAGTAAATGGTCTCGGGAGAGTTGTAGGTGCGAGCATTAGCAAACATCCTTCTCACATCCGCCACAAACATATCAAATGTCACATAATATAACTCCGACTCAACCCGCTTCGACATTGTTTTTAAATCTGCATGGTACATAACCATAACAAAAAGTAACAACTTAATGAACAATGAAAATAAAAGAGGGGTCCAGAGGGGAAAAGAGCATTTAGATTTGAATCTTGATGGAGAAAGATAAGCCAATGGAAGATTGCATGGGACAATCAGACGCCCATTTGTCCAAATCAAACCAAAATGAAACAAACGGCTCATGAACTCTTCATACATCAGGAAGTTGTAGGATATACAGATTCAGATTCGGGAGGGTCACCGCTCAGACGATCTACCTTGGATAATATGTTCTACTTGGGGAACTACTGAAGGAGTTAAAATTTGGGGAAATTAAACAAATGGAATTTGTGTGTGATAATGAGGTTGCACTCCACATTACATCGAAGCCACGAGAGGACCAAACACATAAAGATTGATTTGTCTGAGAGAAGGTATTCTCAAGAGACATTGTCACAAAGATCGCGCAGTCACATGATCAGGTTGCCGACATATTCACCAAGTAGCCGGTCCCATAACAAGTTATATGCAAGCTCGGTACATATAATTTGTATGCACCAGCTTGAGGGGGGAGTGTTAGAATCCTTGTAAATATTCTAGAATACATGTACATAAAGTAGGTGGCTTCCTATTGCAATTAGGTAATAATTTCATTTACTTTTTAGAACATGTAAATGTAGTTATTTAAACCCCAATAACTTAAGTGAATAATCCAGCAAGTTCTTGCTTATTTTCCTTCCGCTTCACAGAAGGAAGAAAAGAAAAGGGAATTTCACATCAGGCAAGAAGTCAATCAAGATCAGCCAGTGGCTAGAATAAGTTTCAATGTATTCAGGAGGTAGATAGATAGGGAAGAGGTTTATGCTTGTAGTTTGTCTTTTCCTTTTAACTGTATTGCGTAATTTGGATATTATTTACTGCAACGAATATGACGATATCAGCTCTATTGATAGGCTGTGAGCCTTCTTAGTTTGTTTATATAAAGCTGAAGCGCAGCAAAAATCAAGTTGTGCGTGGGCAGGCAGAGCATACAGTAGCTTACTGGGACAAAGGCAGGGTTCATGCATAATACCATAAGGCAGGGTTCATGCATAATACCATACCCTCAAAGACAATTACTTTCCATATAAGAGACGGCAAGAAGCAATTTTGATAGTAGCAGCATTCGTCCAGAATCAAACATGCAGCCTCCAGAGTGTGTCAAAATACATGGCCATGAGCGTTCCAAGAATAATGACATGGTATCATATTTTAAGGATAAATGGAAGATAAAATAAAATGATTAATCATCATATCCTCAATGATGACACAAATGTCATCAGCTTTTCAAAATATGACGGATTGAATCGAGGAGAAAAAGAAACAATAACCTACATTTTACATTGTCAAGTAGCTAAGGAAGAAGGGAATACGCATTAGGTGTATGTACAATGAACTCGGGAACAGTCAGATATGTGCCCAAGAACTATTGGCCTGGAAGAATTGCAGCATACACGTGAGAAAAAAAACTGCACTTGCATCATATGGCAAATACAAGAGGTTCTAAAGGAATGTTGAACTCGACTATAGATTGGAAAACAGTTGTTTGAGAGAAACATATTTGTCGAGAAAACAAGATGTAATCCGTATGAATGACCATCTAGCGAGCTCATTAGAGCTTTGTCTTTTAAATTCATGTCGCAACTGCTCGGTGCTTCGAAATTGAGATATACAATTAAATTTTACAAATAAAAAAAAAAGAAGAGGAAATTCAACAAAATTTTAAGTAGGTTGTCAACAACCACCAGTGGAACAAAAATCAAATATCAATTACCTATTGGATCTTTGATGATGTCATAATAATCGGGAACATCCCGTGCATCAACAGGTTCTTTGAACGGCCAAGAATCAGGATGGTCATGCATTATCTGCTCAGGAGGGGAAAAGACTCAATAAAGATGTGCCCATTTAAATAGAGAAGCAGTGAATTAAACCCAGCGCTAGCTGGCCCTTGTGCAGCAAAAGCTTTAATAAAGCAAGCTAGCACTCAACCAACTATGCTCAATTTCAAACTAGTTGAGGCTTGCGATATGAACGGTCTATATATTCCACTACATTCGGGCCCATTACACCCCCCCCCCCCCCCCAATAGTAAGTATTTTTTAAATTAAAGTACAGCTGTCTAAAGCTGGAGGTTCTCTAAATCTCACACTTATTTCTTCCTGAACCTAATGTAAATGATACAGAAACAAAGCTTTGATCCCAACAAGTTGGTAACACTTATATGGATCCTCTACTTTCAATCTGTTTTATTTAAAGCTAAGCCTTTATAGATTTCATTAGTTTGTAGGTCTTTTGACATGTCCCTGTATGTGATTAGGCGGCCTCGTATTGTTTCAACACCTTCAATAAGCACAATGTCTACCTACAGACTGGTGCAACTGGATATCTACATCGGACATGGACAAACCATTTCATGCGATCGTATCTCATTTTGAACTCCATATGCTGTACTTGTATTCTCTAGTTAATATGCATTTTTTTTAATTTTGTCCAATCTTGTGTGACCACACATCTATTTCCACAACACTCTACTTGTCAATGCATTGAGCCTTAGACGCCTAGCATTCAACCCTTGTATAACTTTATGGTTTCGGTACTTCTAATCTACTAAGCACTTATCCAAGTTCAGCCTAGGTCAACATTCATGTTAAAGAGACCAGCAGCTCGAAGGGGATTGCTTAGTAAAACTATGAAAAGGAAAAAGATGAAGAGAGACAAATATTGCTGAAAATAAATCGTGCGCTAACATACAAGAGAGCTCCTTATATGTGAGGTATGAGCTACACAATATAGTTAATTCTTTTTATGACGGTGGTGCCCGGGGACCAACTTGCGTGCACCTCAACTGTTCCACGTACCTGCTACCTCCTACCAACACCGGGTGACTTCGCCCACAACTCGGGCAGATAGGAAGAAATCACCTAGTGTTGTTTAGTTATTGTTAATTATTCTCCAGAATAACATAATTATGAAGAATACTACAATATGCTTAATAAATCTATTGCTTTCAATGCCTCCCTCAACTCAAAGTGGTGAAACAACTGAATGGTGCTTATTAAACAAGAAATACTGAAGAAACTAGAATAGTACACATCTCTTGAATAGTACCTCCGTAACACAACAATCATGAGCAAGGAAAGAAGTGCTAGATTCTGTTCTCAGAATAGTGACTGATAATTGCACGGTGAAAGAAATTGCTTTTTATAGCTAATCATGGGAAGGAAGGGATTCTTAACCACATAAGAGGTTCAGTAACACAAAATTCCAGGATATCATCAGCATAGTTGAATTGTTGGCTGAAGAGTAACTGAAACAGTTGCTGATAGCAATTAAAACTTCAGGAATTGTTTGCTGCAAGTGTAACTGAAAGAGTTGCTGGAATAATTATAGCAAATTTAAACCTCAGAGGAAAAAAAAAAAAAAAACTAGACTCCAACAATGAAGAAAAAGAAGAGAAGAAAAACTTCTCCTACCACTGACAAACCATTCAACGTTTAGATGAGACCTCAATGTTTAGACACTGAAATCATGAAGAAAAGCAGAACAAATTATTTTGCAACAGTGAAAAAGTTCTATATCAGATGAGTACTCAATACCCAAACCCGAACTCTGATATCATTAATAGAAAGAGAGATAGAAGACGAAGTCTTGGAGAATGTCTTGATTAATATTCTATGCTGGAATAGTGGCTGGTAATCACAGTGTTTTCAGAATAATCACCGAAAAGAGGCACAGTGTCGGAAGGTTCCCGGAAAAAAAAAAGAGTGGTGCTGCAAAAATGATTGCCAAAAAGAAACAAGAATTCCAAACTTATGAAAAGAAAGAAAATTTAGCCTAGGCCACCTAATATAGGCAGAAGATACTTAAGTATGGGATTCTTTTGTTTATGTCCCTTCGCAAACTTAATTATCGGCAGTAGCCCAAATATACAAAACTTATATACTAATATGTATATTATGCGTATAGTATATGTATATCATATGTACAGTATATGTATATTTAAGTCTAAATATACACTTTGTGCCATGTCAGCACCTCGTGTCTAATCAGTGTTTTCAAAGCCAGGAGTGCAAACAACCGACAAGGGCCCTAGGGCATTAAGCCAGCGCACACTTCATTGAAGTGAAGAACAATTTCAGAAGAATATCTAAATGAACATGGCATAAATAAAGAAAATGACTAAACAAACAAGAACTCGACTAAAATAATATCTACCAGCATATCTTTCAATTTAAGAAGTAAGGAGCTGATAATCCTCCCTAGGACAAGCAAAATCGAAACCAAATTGTGATCCCAGGAATTAATAAAGAATTCAGATTAATAAACATCACATAAAAAGTTCCCTCCTTTTCTTTTTCTTCTAAAATAATTGTTTTTTAAAATTTTAAAAAATGCAATTCACGCTTGTTTGACTGAAGCAGTCGCTTCTTCAACCTCGCTTGCCTCACACTGAAGACGAGCTATACCATCACTTTGCTTTGCTTCGTCCCTTAAATACTTTCAACAAAATTGTGTCTAATAGGCACATTTTGCGCAGACGTCTGGTACTTAATAGGTAATGAAATTAGAAGAGGTGTCTAGACATTAATTCATACAAGTTTAGGAGATTGTCTATGCATTCAGCCGTAAAGATATCTTAAACAATATTTTTTATGATGCTTTTCACTTTCAAGAAAACCTACAACAATTACTTGATTCTTCTTTTAGCCTCCAGATAATGATGTTAGCTAATTGCTAGTTAGGGTAGCGTATCAATCTTAATTTATATGAATGGCTTGTGGATTCATTCAAGAACAATTGCATTATTGTCAATATGAGTAAGTGTCCATTCACGTTAGGACCAGAGGCCGTTAAGAATGCAGTTGCATGTAGGTTTCTTTTCAAAATCTACATTAGGTTGATGTTTCGTATACTTCAAATAAGTACTCCGCTTTCCAGAGGCCGTTAAGAATGCAGTTGCATGTAGGTTTCTTTTCAAAATCTACATTAGGTTGATGTTTCGTATACTTCAAATAAGTACTCCGCTTTGTTTAGTCTCTTACTAATGATTTAAAACCAATAGGCATTAAAATGTTTATCAGACCCAACAGAGTTGCTTCAGGTAGATATTCAATCAAGATGTATGAAGGCAACAAAAAAGGAAAAAACAAGAGATTTACTTTCAGGAGTGAGCGCATGAATGCAGTCAAGGACTTCTGATCTGACAAGGAGTTCACTGTTTTGAACCGAGAATGACCATATTGATCAGGAGTCCATCCAGCATCCCCTATTAAGATGTCAAAAGCAAATTCACAACAGATTCTAAGACTGTTTGGAGCACAAAAAGAATACAGCCTAAGGCAAGTTATAGGAACTCAGATCATGCTTATGGAGAGCAGAGTTCAGAAATTCTACTCTTACACAAGAAATCGAAACTAAAAAAGGCCAGCCCAGTACTCAAAGCATCTCGCGTTAGACAGCCTACTCTAATGCAAGCATTAGTGGTTGCTTCCACGGCTCACTATAAAGAACAAGGAAATATGGATATAAAGAACTTACTCAAGCCACGGATATCCTCAACCTTGATGGGCTTTTTGGGAATGCCAGCTTCTTTCTAAATAAGTTAGTCAAGATTAGTGAACTTCAAAATCCACATAGTTTCTTCACGAGATCAGCATAACATAGTATTGCAACAGCAGATCAATCCAATTACAAAGAAAACAATGTCCATATCTGCAATCGACAAGACTTTTAACTACCTCTCAAATAAAAGAAGACATCTTATGAGATACTTGTCTTATGTCCCGAGAAATTTTTTACATTTTCGGTTGACAAGTTAACCAGTCTAAAAGAAGCATTTTCCATTAATACATTTCATTTTGCAAACCAAAGACAAGTCCTTTATAGATTGAAATTTACAACTTGATCAAAACTAGAAAATGATAGCAAAAATATTACGATCTCTTAGAATATTAATGTATTCAGTGTCCTACATGGATAAGGATTGTATGTACTGTGTAGAATTGTTGATTGATATGGATTTCCTAGCATAATTATAGGAGTAATTGATATAGATTGATTATGTAATGATTGTGTAATATTCTCTTTGATTATGTAATATTCTCTTTCTTTATTTAGTTATAGGAATTATTGTATAAATACCCATTGTCATGGGATGTAAATTATCAAGAAATACAAAGAATACTTTCTCTTCTTCTTGAAACTCACATGGTATCAGAGCCATTGCTGCCCTTTAGAGGTGAGTTATCTCCCTCGCAGCACTAGGGTTCCTTTTTTTTTCTCAAAGAGGTCGAGTTTTCTCTCTCTTGGTGGCTGTCCGCAACACAAGCTCCTTCCGGTCAGTTTTTCAGAATTTTTTTTCTTCCGTTGGAGTTACTGGAACATTCCGAGTCAGCCCTACCAGTTTTTGATTTTTTCCGATCACCGGAAATTAAGGTTCCGGCGTGGCTGCCATTTTTTCCAGCGAGATCTACTGTTTTTAGAGATCTGCAGTTTTATTTTCCGGCAATATTTTGCACCTGCAGCCTATGTTGCTCGGACTCGGGTGCGGGTGTCGGATACGGGTACGGATCTAGAGGTCAGATTCGTCACGGTCTAAATTTTAAGATACGAGGGTACGGATCCTGGTACGGATACGGGTGCAGGGATTCGGCAAAAAATAATTCAAAATCCTAAAAATAGAGTTATAAAACCTAAATTTTGAGATATTATGTGAAAGCTTCGAGGAGAAAATATTGATCAAGAGGAGAATCTCGGAAGGAGATAAAAGGAAAAGGAGTGACATAGAAATTTCTATATACAAGTTATTCCATTTTCTTCAATTTCACCATAGCTTTTTGTTTTGATTACATAAATCATTGAATCTGTCCGGAATTTCTCCCTCGATTTTGGTCAAAGTACCCAAAATTGGTTGACCAGATCGGGTACGGATCCCACACCCATGTCGTGTCGACACGGGTGCGGCACCGAAAGTGAAGAGTCCGAGCAACATAGGCTGCAGCCACTGTTTCAGATTTTTACGGCGTGTTTTCCGGCGACTTTTCAGGTTCAGATTTTTTTTCTTTTTTCGACATTGTTTACCCACGGCACCTGTCGGTGAGATATTTATTTCTTGGAACACATCTAAATTATTTAGATCTATGACTGTTCAAACTATGAGAGATACAAAGGGAGCAGATAATAGTTCTCTTTCACAAATCAGTGCTGGTCAGTCTAATATTGCAGAAAATGTGGAGACGTTTAGAGACGCTACTTCTGGAGAGACTTTGTCTCCGGATGAAGTTCAACAACTTCGTCGTCTTTTGAACAAACTTGACTCTTCAAGTGTTGCTAGTTTCAATTATGTGCAGTCAGGTATTGCCTTTAATGCTCAGCTTAATTCCTGGATTATTGATTCTGGTGCGAATAGACACATGACAGGCTCTTCTAAAGGCCTTCAAAATTACTCTCCTAGTCCCAAAGGGGATTATGTCCGAATAGCCAATGGCTCCCTAACCCCTGTCTCTGGAACAGGTTCACTCCTTTGTACCCCTGATATTACCTTATCATCCATTCTTCATGTTCCTGACTTTCCTGTTAATCTATTATCTGTTAGCGCTATCACAAAAGCACTAAACTGTAGTGTAAAATTCTTTCCTGATCATTGTGTTTTTAAGGACCTTCAAACAGGGAAGAAGATTGGCAGTGGTAGATTGTATGATGGCTTATATTTGATCAATGGAGCTCGAGATTCTGGTCAGGCTTATTTAGGAACAAATAAGGATGTCAACCAAGAAATAATGCAGTGGCATAGACGGTTGGGACACCCTTCCTTTTTTGCTTTAAAAAGGTTATATCCTAGTTTATTTTCCAGAACTGAGTTTGAATCTTTGTCTTGTGATGCTTGTGAATATGCCAAGCACACTAAAAACTCTTATCCTTTGAGTGACAATAAAAGCACAATTCCTTTTTCGACCATTCATTCTGATGTATGGGGCCCTACTGAAACACCTTCTTTGTCTGGTAGTCGATGGTTTGTTACTTTTATTGATTGTTGCACTAGAATAACATGGGTATATCTGTTGAAAGCCAAAAGTGAAGTTTTCACATGTTTTCAGTCATTTCATAAGATGATCTGTACTCAATTTGAGGCTAAGATAAAGATCTTTCGAACTGACAATGGTATCAATACATGAATAAAACTTTTGGAGCTTACTTGGAGTCTTTTGATAATCCACCAAACTAGTTATCCTTATACTAGTGCACAAAATGGGTTGCCGAAAGGAAAAATAGGCATTTGTTAGAAGTAGCAAGATCCCTTTTGTTTACCATGAATCTGCCAAAATCTTACTGGGGGGATGCCATTCTAGTAGCAGCCTACCTCATCAATAGAATGCCACTTAAAACTCTCAACTTTCAGAGTCCTTTGGAAGCTTTAAAGGGTAGAAATGACTATACTGTTCCTCCCAAGATATTTGGATGTGTTTGCTTTGTTCACACTAGGAACTCCGGAAAACTTGATCCTAGAGCTCTTAAGTGTGTCTTTATTGGGTATTCTCCAACACAGAAAGGGTACAAATGTTATCACCCTCCTTCCCGGAGAACCTTCGTCAAAGATGGATGTTACCTTTCGAGAATCTGAGTCCTATTTCAAGATTACACCATCACCTCTTCACGGGGAGAATTATAAGGAAGAAGAGATGATTTTTCTGTTGAAACAAGAGAAAATGAAATTGGAGAAAGAATTCAGGGGGAAACTGTTAGTCGTTTGGATAGGCCTGATTTGATAACTTGCTCAAGGAGGAATAGAGCAGAAGAAGCTATCATGCAATCTACCGAAGGCCGAACCTTCTTCATCTGGTGAGTCATCTATAGTTCCTAATGAGTTAGATTTGCTTATTGCTCACAGGAAAGGAGTCAGATCTTGCACCAAACACCCCTTATCTAACTTTGTCTCTTATAATTCTTTGTCTCCCTCCTATAGAGCTTTTGCTTTGTCTATTTCTTCTGTGTCTATTCCCCGTAATCGAGGGAAGCTTTTGCAGATTCCAAATGGAAGCAAGCTATGCTTGAAGAAATGAAGGCCTTGTCAAAGAATGAGACTTGGGAACTTGTCATACCACCTCCAGACAAAAAACTAGTTGGTTGTAAATGGGTCTTCACTGTGAAACATAAAGCTGATGGTTCGATTGAAAGATTCAAAGCGAGATTGGTGGCTAAGGGATTTACTCAGACCTATGGAGTGGATTATCAAGAGACATTTGCCCCTGTTGCAAAAATGAACACCATTAGAATTCTTTTGTGTTGTGCAGCTAATCTTGATTGGGACTTACAACAGTTTGATGTGAAGAATGCATTTCTTCATGGAGACTTAGAAGAAGAAGTATATGGAGATTCCTCCGGTTTTGGTAATAAACAAAGTCAAGGAAAGGTATGCAGACCAAGAAAGCCTTGTATGGACTAAAGCAGCCTCCCGCAGCTTGGTTTGACGATTTTGCAAAGCAATGATCTCTTTTTGCGTTACCAACAAAGCAATGCTGATCACACTCTTTTCATAAGACATCAAAAGGGTAAACTCACTCTTCTCATAGTTTATGTTGATGACATAGTAATGACAGGAGATGACAAGGAGGAAATGACCCGATTGAAGAAGTTGTTGGCTCAAGAATTTGAGATCAAGGATCTTGGAAAATTGCAATACTTTGGGTATCGAGGTTGCTGTGATCAAAGGAATCTTTATTTCCCAAAGAAAGTATATTCGGACCTCTTGAAAGAAACTAGTACGACAAAGTTGCAAGCCAATAGAATCACCCATGGAAAGCAATCACAAACTACAAAGCTGAGTTGGAAAGTCACTGATAAGAGAGATATCGCAGGTCGGTCGGAAGACTCATTTATCTCTCTCACACTAGACCATATAGCTTATTCGACCACCGGTGAGTCGGGCCTCATGCATGATCCTCGAGATCCTCATATGGAAGTCGTCTTTCGCATTTTGCGCATTCGAAGTCCGCGCTGTGGAAAGGTCTACTTTTCTCCATACGGTCACCTCAAAATAAGCCTTTACGTACGCGGATTGGGCAGATCTCTAGACGACCGAAGATCTACATCCGGTTATCGTACACTCGCAGAGGAAACCCGGTCACTGATAAGCAAGAAGCAAAAGTGTTGTTGCTAGAACAAGGGCGGAAGGCATATAGCAGCCATGGGCTCGTGTGTTTGGAACTTTTATAGTTACGAAAGCTATTAGAGGAATTGAGATTGTCCGAAAAGGAAAAAAAATTTCCTTGTATCAGGACAACAAAGCCGCAATCGCATAGCTCATAATCCAATTCGAAGATGACCGAACAAAGCACGTTGAAATTGATCGACACTTCATCAAAGAAAAAAGTTACGGATGGTGTCTTAAGTTTGTTCCACGTGTCATCGTGAAAGCAAATGGAATACGTGTTTACCAAAGGCCTCACCAAACGGACTTTCCATACACTAGTTGCAAGTCGGGTACGTGCGACATCTTTGCCCCAACTCGAGGGGGAGTTGTTGATTGATACGGATTTCCTAGCATAATTATAGTGAGTAATTGATATAGATTGATTATGTAATGATTGTGTAATATTCTCTTTGATTATGTAATATTCTCTTTCTTTATTTAGTTATAGGAATTATTGTATAAATACCCATTGTCATGGGATGTAAATTATCAAGAAATACAAAGAATACTTTCTCTTCTTCTTGAAATTTTTCAAGAATATATCTATAAATAGGGTGCAGTGTGCTCAGTGTCATAATATACACTAGATACACATCATAAAAAGACTTTTTCCCATGTCTTTACTTCTCACATGGTATCAGAGCAACAATGAGAAACATCCAGGACAGAAAAAAAAGATCAATTGTTGTGTCTTTCCTGTGACTCCTCAGATCTGACTTGTGTCATTTTACTTTCTGTCAATGTTGTGCAAAAACCAACACCACCACAAAGCCCCACCCACGGGCGACCAAACCCCAATCAACTGCTCTGGTAAATGACCCTCCACGCACTCTCATGCGCCTCGCGGAGCCCCGACGACACGTCTGGCACACGCACCACCACGTGAAGCTCTTTCCGACTTTTTTTCAAGCTATCCTTTTTCTAGTGGGTCCGTACAGTAATTCCGAGCAATCCCCTCCACTTTTATGCAGATTCCGATCGCCGAAACCCTATTCCGGCCACTCAAATATGTGTCTTGCGACATGATCATAGCCAAGGTCCTTGTCTAAGCTGGTCATCCTCCTGTTCCGACCCCACCCGCAAGGTTTTGCTGCATAACAGCTGCAGGAATAGTGTTTTCCACCGCTACAGTAACGTTTTACCCTTTTTTCACTGTTTTCAGCCGGTTATGTACTAGATATCTCTTCGATTTAACACGTCTTTCGCGGTTGATATTTTTGGCTCCAAACATATGGAAATTGAAAATTCAAGTCCTATGATTGCGCCGGAACCCTTAATGGGAAGTTCAAACTATTTAGCTTGGACTTCCACGGTTGAGTTGTGGTGCAAGGGTCAACATGTTCAAGATCACTTAACGAAAAAGGTTAGTGAGGTAGATGAAAAGACTCAAGCACAGTGGGAAAAGGTTGACGATTCTTATCTCATGTGACGATCTATTAATTCCAAATTGATGATCTTCTTTCGTCAATTCCAGACATGTTATTCAGTTTGGGAACAATCACATCTCATTTTTTATGATGTGATAGCTCAAATGACAAACTTAAAGAACCAGGAACTGGATTTGTATACTTACTTGGGACAGGTATAGGCAGTCATGGAGAAATTTGAGAGGTCGATCTCAGCCACTGACAGTGTTGAAAAACAACAGGAGCAATAACAGACAATGTTCCTAGTTCTTAAGCAATAACAGACAATGTTCCTAGTTCTTACACTTGCTCGACTTCCTAATGACCTTATTTCTGTGTGTGATCAGATTTTGGCTAGTCTTACGGTTCTTACAGTTGATGAACTATTCTCTCGATTACTTTGCCTAGTCGCGCCACCCAGTTGCACAGTCGTCTCATCACCAACCATTGACTCTTGGGTCCTCGAAACGAACATCCCAATCTATGGAGAATCGACAAGGGACCGTTTTGAAAGATTTCGTCCTAAGTGTAGTTATTGCAATAAGCTTAGACACACTCGTAAGGTATATGTTGTTCTCTGGATTGTCAACCACCCAAGAATGTTCATGTTGCTCAGACTGACACTAAAGGTAACCAGGGGTTTTCTTTATCTAAAAGAGAATACCATGAGTTCCTTCAGTATCGAGCAAGTAAGCAAACATCTCTACAAGTGGTCTCGGTTGCTCAGCCGGATACTTCTATTGTTGGTAATTATTTTTCTTGTGTTTCACAGTCTAATACCCTTTGGACCATGAGTCGTTGACTCAAGCGTTTCGGATCATATTTCCGATAACAAATCACTTTTGTCAAATATTATTTATTCATAATCTCTTCCCACTGTTACTTTAGCCAATGGAATCCAAACAAAAGCAACAAAAAAAAAGCTAGACAAGCTAACTCCTATCCTCCATCACTCTAAACTTTGTTCTTTATGTCCCTGGTTGTCCTTTTAATCTTGCATCTATCAGTCGTTTAACGCATGCCCTGAATTGTGTCATAATATTTAATGATGATTATTTTTTTATACATGACCACAGTACGGGACAAACAATTGGCTCAGGGCCCTTACCTCTCCTAATTCCTCCACAAAAGATGTCCAGGTATAGATCCTCCAGACTTAATTCGCATATGTTTGGGACATCCAAGTTTATTCAAACTAAAGATAGTACCTAGTATATCTAGTGTGTCCGCATTAGATTGTGAGTTGTGTCAACTTGGAAAACACACCTGCACTACCTTTACACATATTGCTAAGAGTACTGCAGAGTCTGTTTTTTACATTCGTTCGTTCGAATATTTAGGCTCATAGTAGAGCCAGTTCAACCTTAGAATTTCGTTATATTGTTACTTTCATTGATGATTAATCAAGAATTCAAGATCTACTTCGATTTTCTTAATGAAAGATCGTTCCGGGTTATTTTATGTATTCAAGAGTTTTTGTGTAGAAATACAAAATCAATTGGTGTTTCTATTTGTACTTTTCATAGTAATAATGTCTTAGAATACTTATCCTCCTAGTTTCAACAGTTTATGACTCACCAAGGAATCTTGTCCATACACCCCCTCAGCCGAATGGGGTGCCAGAGGCAAAATAGGCACCTCATTGACTGCTCGCACTCTTTTCATTCAATCCATGTTCCGTTGCGTTTTTGGGGTGATGCAGTTCTCACATCTTGCTATTTCATAAATCAAATGATCTTATTTTCCATTAATCATTAGATTCCTTATTCAGTATTGTTTCCTCAGTCACCTCTATACTCTTTTCCCCTCGTGTCTTTGGGAGCACATGTTGTGTTACTACCTTAGCCCTCACTTGATCTTCATCAATACCTTAATATCAGCCGATGTCACATTTTTCTAGTCTCTGATGATAGGCTAGGAACATGTCTTTTTAGCTATTTTTCACATATATAATGACTATATTTTAATTCTAATTGCTATAATGTAGTATTTTGTACTCATTACGTGTGTTTCTTGTGTAGGACTTAATTCCGAGCAAACAAGTATGTTTGGTGTTAAAAATTGTGGTTTTAGGACTTTGAAGTCTGAGTAGAGGTCCAACAAATAAATCGGGAAGAGTTCGGGTTCGAGGATCGAAAACAAAAGCTATGCGAAGACTGAACAAAGGGGAGAAGAATTAATTGAAGACAAAATAACAAAAAGCAAGAATGGATGGAAATCAAAAGTTTGTCTATGTGGCATTCATTGCCAGCAAAGTTGAAACCAATTCAAAGATGTTGTCTAAGTGAATCATTACATGGCAAGCTCAAATGGAAGCACCAATTTGATCATTTGGTGAAATACATAACAGCCGAGCAAATTGAAAAGAAATCAGAGGCTCTGAAATTTTACCCTGCCGCGACGCACAGGGCGGGGCAGCCCGCGTCGCGGTAGTGTATTTTGTGCAGAATTTTTAGTCCGAATTTTATGAAGGGTATTTCGGTCCGGGCCTATTTTTGGAGGGTTTAAATACCTAAAACACATCTTTTTGACGGCTATCATTGGAGGGCAAAGGCTTAGAGTTGGATAGAAGACTTGGCTACTTTCGACAATTGATTCAATACGAAAGTTTGGATCAACAGTTGGTTGTAATGACTTCTAGTTTACTTTCTTCTTCTACTATGTTTTCATTTGCTATTATGGAGTAGTTTATCGTAGGGTTTTGACGGACATGGTGTTTTGAGACTTATTTAAGAATTGATTTCGTTCTTGCTAGAATATTCGTTTGGAGTTTTGGACGTTATGCATATGTTTTCCTTATTTTAGTTAATCGAAAGAAAACTACTTTATTGAATATTTATGCTAGTATATTGTTGTTTGAGTGCAATTCTTTTGAGTAATCGTAAGAGCTTTCTTTAATCAAGATAGGAAGATATTCGAGAGGAGTTTTCCTACTATTAAATTCATTCGATAGTTCTAGCATATGTTCTTGAATTTAAATTAGTCTATCCTTGAATATATTTAGTTTATTCGAAAGAAGAGGTGAATATTGCAGGTGGACTAATTATTCGTTGAAATCGAAAGAGTCAACGAACCTTAGGAAAAGAACCCGGAACGATTATTAATCCTGAATATTTCTATTGCACCAGTCTTGTCATTCACCCTTAATTCTCCTATTGATAGTAACCTTTGATAAATTTCCACGTTTTCACTACTCTTTTAATTCACTAGTAACTTGGTTACTCGTGGTTTACACCACAAAAACTCTAATGATTTGATTACCTGAATAATACTAAGCAAGACTTTGTTTGATTTATTAGTAACACCAATCCCTGTGGAGACGATCTTAAACTATACTATCTTTGACTAGCGAAGCGCTTAATTTATATTGTGATTTGCGCTCGTCAAATTTTGGCGTCGTTGCCGGGGATTGGCAACAACTAACACTTAGATAGTATCTTG
This sequence comes from Lycium ferocissimum, assembly GCF_029784015.1. Taxonomy (NCBI): domain Eukaryota; kingdom Viridiplantae; phylum Streptophyta; class Magnoliopsida; order Solanales; family Solanaceae; genus Lycium; species Lycium ferocissimum. The sequence continues at coordinate 1,277,696 of NC_081345.1, forward strand.
TGTATTAATTCAGGCTTTTATTTTTAGTTTATTAGTATTATTTATTATTTTCAGTTTAACGTAACCGGTCAAGTTTTCTCTTCCGTAGGTGACAGGTACTATTTTCTAGCTACGTGTATGACACGATCTACATCTCAGGAAATTATTCAGTACGATCCAGAATTAGAAAACTCCTTACGTCTGCTAAGGAAAGAACTTGCAGAGAGGGTCTCGGGCAATCATCAAATCAAAACAACATGGACGAAAACAGTAGAAGAATTGCTAATGATGACCCACTCAACCCCAATCGTGATGACCCACCTCTAGTGGATGGAGTTGGGGAAGGGGCTGGAAACCGGAGAAACAACCGCCCTCCTATCGAAGAAGTTGACCAACATGACGGAAGGGCAGGAAGATTACTTGGGGATTATGCTAGGCCGAACTACAATGGGATGCAATCCAGTGTGAGATGTCCACCAGTTGCGACCAACAATTTCGAAATCAAGCACAGTGTTCTCCAAGCTATTCAAAATAATTGTGTGTTCAGAGGAAAGCAGAATGAAGATCCTAACAGTCATCTGATGGATTTTGATGAAATCATGAACACCTTTCACTACAACAGGGCGTCCAACGATGCAATCTACTTGTGGGCATTCCCTTTCTCTTTGAAAGATGATGCAAAAATCTGGCTGAGAAGTTTACCTTCAGGATCAATTCGCACCTGGGAGGAGATGACAACGAAATTTCTTGACAAGTACTTTTCGCCAGCGAGAACAGCAAGAATGAGGAAGGAAATCAACAATTTTGGACAACTTGAGTCGGAAACGGTGTTTGAAGCCTGGGAAAGGTTTAAGGAATTACTGAGAAGATGCCCTCACAATGGAATAGAGCCATGGATGCAATTGACAAATTTCTGGGAAGGCCTGACACCAGCCTCTCGGAGAATTCTAAACAATGCAGTTGGTGGTCCTCTCATGAAGAAAACACATGATGAAGCTATTGAAATTCTTAATGAACTGTCAGAAGATGCGAACCAATGGCTTCCAGAGGGTGCTCAAAGAAAGAAGACAGTTGGGGTACATCAGGTGGATGCATACATCACATTACAGAATCAGATTGCTGCTATTGCCAAAGATGTGAAACAACTGGCAGTAGCTCAAGTTCAAACAGATCAACCAGTGATATGTGATTTTTGTGGGCTTGGACACCCAACTCACGAGTGTCAAACAGGACCACTTTCAGATGAAGAGGTAAATGCTATTGGGAATTTTAATAGAGGGAATTACCAAGGCGGTAACAATTTCAATCCCATGGGGCAGAAACATCCTGGATTTTCTTGGAATTCAGCAAATGGTAGTCTTAACCAATGGCAGCAGAGTAATCCTAGAGGCCAAGGACAAGCACAATCGGGATACCAGAGTCAGCAAAGGTAGCAGTATCAGGGTCAACAACCAAATCAGTCAAGTCTAGAAGATATTATAAAGACATTTGTGATGAAAACTGATGAGAGGTTTGACATTCAAAATTCAGCCATTCGGAATTTGGAGAAACAGGTGGGGCAAATGGCCACCATGTTGTCTGAGAGAGCTCAGGGATCTCTTCCTAGTGACACAGAGAAAAATCCAAAGGAGGTAAGGGCAGTGACTTTGCGATGTGGAAAGGCGCCGGAAGAGGCTGCTAAAAAACCAAAAAAACCAGTCCACTAAGAATGAAGAGGCAGTAAGAGAGGAGCAGGGAGTACCAATTGGAAATGGGGTGACAGAAGTAGATAAAGAGAAGGAAAGGGTCGATATTGAAGAGAGCAAACATATGCCAGCATTACCATTCCCTCAGAAATTAAAGAGAGAGAAACTTGATAAATGTTTCGGGAAATTTTTGGACATGCTAAAGCAATTGCACGTTAACATTCCATTTACTGAGGTGCTTACTCAGATGCCTGCTTATTCTAAATTTTTGAAGGATATTCTGTCGAGCAAGAGGAAGTTAGAAGAAATGTCTGTGGTCCAATTGAATGCCCAATGTAGTGCTATTCTTCAGAATAAACTCCCTCAGAAATGTGGAGACCCAGGAAGCTTCACTATTCCTTGTTCTATAGGCAACACCAAATTTCAAAAATCTCTGTGTGACTCAGGCGCCTCAATAAATCTCATGCCTTTTTCTGTGTTCAAAAAGATGGAAGGAGAGCTCGGAATCATAAAATCCATTCCAGTGTCGTTGCAACTGGCAGACCAAAGTACTGTTTTCCCAGAAGGTATTATAGAAGATGTTCTGGTTCAGGTAGACAAGTTCTTGTTCCCTGTTGATTTCATTGTGGTTAACATGCAAGAAAACACAGAGGTCCCTCTGATTTTGGGGAGACCTGGAAGAGCCATACTGGATATATATGAAGGGCAACTTATGTTGAGAGTTGGTGATGAAAAAGTGGTTTTCAACATGAAGAAGATGCTGAAATTCCCTAAGGAAGATATGTTTTCATGTTTTAAAGTAGATGTTCTGGGAGAGTTGGCAGAAGAATACAAACATGACAAGTTGGTAGAGGATTCATTAGAAAGATGCATTACGCAGTCAAGAACGACAGAGGATGAAGATCCACAGGTTAGAAAGGAAGCGGAGGCTCTTGATTCTGAAAATCAAGAGTTGAATGAAGAAGAAGCACCCAATGATGACCCAAAACCGAATGTGGAACTCAAAGTCCTCCCAACACATTTGAAGTATGTTTTCCTAGAACCTCCTAACAATTTTCCTGTAATTATTTCAGTTTATCTTACAGGTGAACAGGAAAAAAAGCTGATATATGTCTTGCAAAAGTACAAAAAGGCTATTGGATGGGTGATAGCAGACATTCAGGGGATTAATCCAGCACTTTGCATGCATAAAATCCTGCTGGAGGAAAATAGCAAGCCGGTGGTGCAACCCCAACGCAACCTGAATGAGAAATTAGAGGAAGTCGTACAAAAGGAAGTAGTAAGGCTTTTAGATGCAGGGATTATATTCCCTGTTTCAGACAGCACTTGGATTAGCCCTATCCATGTTGTGCCAAAGAAAGGGGAGATGACGGTGGTGCAGAACGAGAATAATGAATTGATTCCCACTCGAACTGTCACCGGGTGGAGAATGTGTATCGACTATCGAAGATTAAATGATGGAACTCGAAAAGACCATTTTCCATTTCCGTTCATTGATCAAATGCTCGAGAAAGTAGCCGGTCAGGGATTTTACTGTTTCCTTGATGGCTATTCGGGGTACAACCAGATTCCCATTGCTCCTGAAGACATGGAAAAAACTACTTTTACATGTCCTGCGGGTATATTTGCCTACAGAAGAATGCCTTTCGGTCTATGTAAAGCACCAGCAACTTTCCAAAGGTGCATGATGTCAATCTTCTCTGACCTAAACTGTAAATGTCTAGAAGTCTTCATGGATGACTTCACCTTGTTCGGAGAAGATTTCGATAGTTGTTTGAGGAATCTAGAGTCTGTTTTGAAGCGATGTGAAGAGACTCATCTGGTATTGAACTGGGAGAAGTGTCACTTCATGGTTCGGGAAGGAATAGTTCTAGGACACAAGGTTTCGGCAGATGGAATAGAGGTGGACAAGGCAAAGGTGGATGTCATATCAAAACTTCCGCCACCTACTACAATCAAGGGAATCAGAAGTTTTCTCGGACATGCGGGTTTCTACAGGAGGTTCATTCAAAACTTCTCTAGTATCTCAAAGCCTTTAACTACATTGCTGGGAAAAGATGCTAAGTTCACTTTCACCGTTGATTGTCTAAGTCATTCAATCTGGTGAAGGAAAAGCTCACTAGTGCCCTTATAATGGTGACCCCAGATTGGGACCAACCATTTGAGCTTATGTGTGATGCAAGTGATTTTGCAGTGGGAGCAGTTCTGGGACAGAAGAAAGACAAGTTGTTCCGACCGATTTACTATGCCAGCCGCACTTTAAATAGTGCACAGGTGAACTATGCAACTACAGAGAAGGAACTCTTCGCAGTGGTGTTTGCTTTTGATAAGTTCAGATCGTATTTGATTGGAAGCAAAGTGATAGTTCATACAGATCACTCTGCTCTTAAATATCTATTGAGTAAAAAAGAGGCTAAACCGAGGCTCTTACGATGGATACTTCTACTCCAAGAATTTGATCTGGAGATTATTGATAGAAAAGGTACAGAAAATCAAGTTGCTGATCACTTATCAAGACTGGAGAACCCACCGGTGGAGATGGTACCAATCAAAGAAGAATTTCCCGATGAGCAACTTTTCTCGGTAGCTGCAGTTTCAGAAAGACCACCTTGGTACGCCGATATAGCCAATTTTTTGGTTAGCGGATGGGTACCTCAGGATCTCACCTATGAAAAAAAGAGGAAATTACAAAGTGAAGTAAGAAGTTACTTTTGGGATGACCCATTTTTGTTTAAATGTTGTTCAGATGGGAAGATTCGAAGATGTGTTCCCGAAGAAAAGATGATAAATATACTCTCTCATTGCCACGATGGAGCAGCAGGTGGACATTATGGTGGAAACCGCACAGCCGCAAAGGTCATGGAATCTGGTTTTTTCTAGCCTATGTTGTTCAAGGATGCACGGGCATACGTAGCTGCATGTGACAAATGCCAACGAGCAGGTAATATTAGTAAGAAGGATGAGATGCCCCTTCAATCGATTTTGTTTTGCGACATTTTTGATGTTTGGGGTATCGATTTCATGGGTCCTTTCCCCTCTTCCCATTCATATGAATATATCCTAGTAGCCGTTGACTACGTCTCTAAATGGGTCGAAGCAATCCCTACTAGGACAAATGATGCTCGTGTGGTGTGTGAATTCTTGAGGAAGAATATTTTTACTCGCTTTGGAACACCTCGAGTCATCATTAGTGATAATGGCTCGCATTTTGTAAACAAGCAGTTTGCCGCATTGCTCTCTAAATATGGGGTGACTCATAAAACGGGAACCCCATATCATGCGCAAACTAGCGGGCAAGCAGAGGTAGCTAATCGTGAGTTAAAACGAATACTTGAAAAAACAATTAGCGCATCGCGCAAGGATTGGTCTTTAAGGTTAGATGAAGCTCTATGGGCATATAGAACTGCTTTCAAAACACCCATAGGCACTTCTCCATATAAGTTGGTGTTCGGAAAATCATGTCATCTACCTGTTGAAATAGAACATAAAGCATTTTGGGCTATTAAGTTGCTTAATCTTGATCTGAGTCTTGCAGGCGAGAAAAGACTTTTGCAGATGAACGAGTTGGAGGAGTTTAGAAGAGATGCTTATGAGAGTGCGCGAATCTTTAAGGAGAAAACTAAGTGTTGGCATGATCGGCTGATCAAACCAAAAGAATTCCATGAAGGGGATAGAGTTCTGCTTTACAATAGTAGACTACGACTTTTTCCCGGGAAATTCAAATCGACATGGACCGGACATTATGTTGTGAAACATGTGTCACATTATGGAGCCGTTGAAATTCAAAACATGGAAGGAACGGAGAATTTCAAGGTGAACGGGCATAGGTTGAAGCTATATGTTAAAGGAGGGTTCGACAAGCAATCTTCCAACATCCTCATTAATTGAGCCCGAGAATTGAAAAGTCAAGCTGACGACTATAACTCAGAACTATTACTAACCTTTAATTCTTGCTTGGTTTTCTTTTAGTTGTTTTAGGTTGTCGATTTTAGATAGTTGGAGAGAAGGTGAATTTTATATGCGAGGATATTTTGAAAAAGAGTAAGATTCGGAGTCTCAAAACACAGGAAATGAAAAAGAGAGAAAACGGAATGAAGTGCAGAAAATCTTCACAACGTTTCTGAGTTTTTGATACAGTGCTCTGACCAAAAAGCCTGACGTGCCGCGCTTGGCGGGGCGGGCGGCGTCGCGAGCACGGTAAAATTATAAAAAAAAAAAAAAAAATTGTCGGTGCTCGACCAAAAAAAAAAAAAATGCGCCGCGCGGGCGGGGCGGGCTGCGTAGCGCTAATACAAAAAAAAATCGAAAACAAAAAAAAAAAAAAAAAAAAAAAAAAAAATTAAAAATTAAAAATTAAAAAAATAAGTTATCTGTTATATTTCGCACCCCCCTCCTCTTCACTCCCTTTTCAACTTTAATTCCTACTCTTTCTCTACTTCAAAAACCTCTCACAAATAAAACCTAGTTTTTTTCTTTCTTTTCTTTTTCAAGTTCAAGGTTCTTCTTCTTCATTCATCCTAAATTCACAAGGTATGCTTTCTCTCTTCTAACTATATATATATATATATATATATATTTATATATATATATATATATATATATATATATATATATATATATATATTCCAAGTCATATACCCACTACTTTGCGCTTACTTTCTTAGTTAGTTTAAAATAGTGAGCATAATGTGGTGAAATTGTGGTGGGTTTGTGTTGTCCTTTGTGAAGATGTTTATGTGGTGGTGCAATGATTCTAAGTTGGTGGTTGTATGGCTAGTTTGGTTGATTTGTACTAGTTTTGAATTTAAAAGAAGGCATGACTAATGTTGCACATAAAGTGTTTGTTAAATTGCCTCAATGAAATTTTATCATATTATTTTGGCATAATGTTGAACCTTGTCGTTGGGTAGTATCCATGATTGATGATAGGCGAGTTTGATGATTTAGTTGGATTAATCTACTCTATTTTTGAAGAGGTGCCATTCATGAGAACTTTATGGCACAAGAGTGTTTAATTTGTTGCTTCCATTAAATAATCACATTATTTCTAGTGTACATTGTTATATATGTCATATTTGGATTGCAATACTTGAAACTAAGTGTGGGGTAATGTCCAAATTATTCGCTTTATCTATATATACATATCATATCTCTTATTGTTATGACGTTCTTTTTGTGCAGCAACTATGTCTCAAAGACCAAGCCGTGCTACCACAGGGAAAGCCACAATTGCCTCCACTAGTCGAGCAACGGGACTGAGAACTACCGCTGGAAGAGCAACACCGTCAGTTGACATGGAAGAGGAAGAATACTTTGATGAAACTCCTCGATTCGGATTGGATGCCGTAATGTTTGAGGGTCAAAGGTGGTTTACAAAGTTCATACCCACCGTCAATCCAACACCTGAGGAAGAGATAGATTGCACCAAATTGCGACTACACTATTATGATATTCACCAAAGCATTTGTCAAATGCAGCTATTCTCCTTGACCCATTCATTGGGCGATGCAAATCATGACATGGTCCGCGAATTTTATGCCAACTGGGTCCCGGGATTGATATACACTTCAGATTATGTCGTTCAAGTAAGGGGGAAGAGAGTGAGTTTCTCATACCAAAAGATTAATGAGTTGATGAGGTTCCCTGAGGTACCTTATGGCGCGTATGATGATTTCTTGCGGAGGCCCGATTATAGGGCCATTTGTTACCGATTATGTGGGGAAAACTCCGTAGCTGCTTGGGTCCGTGATGGTAATGGGTGCCACCAGTACATGCGCCGAAGCGATTTCACTATGGAGGCCAAGGTAGTTTTGCGTTGGATCAACCGTCGCATTATATGCACAGACCATGACTCGACCGTGGCTAAGGAGAAAGTCTGCTTGATTTATGCCATCCTGACCCGTAAACCCATTAACATGGGCAAAATCATGATCACGAAAATGGGAAAAATGAGGAATGAAGGTAAAGGGAGGTTGCTCTACCCGAGCATGATCACCAAATTGCTATTTCAGGCTGGGGTGCCTACAAACCCATCGGGTGGTGATGTTATCCTTCCCTGTTCTAAAAAGAGGTATGATATCACAGCTGTGAAAGAATCCACAGGCGAATCTGGTGCTGGATCACTGCTGCGCAGCGAACCAATCGCACTGAGCAGTCCATTCTACTTTTTATGGCTGATTTAAGGGATCGAGCTGCCAGAGGAGAGGCAGATTTAGAGGCGCTCCAGCAGCAGGTTCCACTTGCACCATATACTGTTCAGTTCCTCGGTCTAGGAGCACCTCCACAGTTACCACCAGATGAGGACGTGAACTCAGTCACTGGGGATGATCCGAATGCCAACACCTACCATGGTGTCGATTACAGACCATAGGCCCAGGGAGTTTCTACACCCTTGTTCTTTTTGTTATTTTGCATTGAGGACAACGCTTAGCTTAAGTGTGGGGTGTAGTCATTTATTAGTTGCTTTGTTTTTCTTTGCCAATTGGCCTTGTTTCATTTGTTTCTTGCTTTAAAAAAAAAAATCCGAACTCCTAATGCCATGAAAGTTCTCTTAATCTTGATTATACCTTGACATTTGAGAATGCTTTATTATGATACCTAGGCCCAATTCTTAACTCATGTGGTAAATACTTTATTGGTTGAAGTACTTTGATCGGAAAGTCATAATGGATCCTATTTTAAGTGAGTTATGTGCCATGTGTGTGTGAGAATTTTATTTTGATTTCCATGTATTCATATTGAAGTCTAGAACTTGCCTGGTGTGTATACAAAGCGAAATGAAGTATGTTGAGTCTAGGAAGTGATACAGGCGATTCTTTGTTTAGCCTCATTTGAAACATTCTTTTACCGACCTCTATATTGATATCCTTAGTTATCCCCGTTGAGCCTTTAGCCTATTTCTTGGTAGCCAAATCTTTAGCTTATCCCCTTTGTTCTAATTGGCCAAAACTTTGATCCCTACTCCTACAGCACTTTAAAAAAAAAAAAAAAAAAATATATATATATATATATATATATATATATATATATATATATATATATATGTTGGAAATTATATTAAATGAAGTTTGAAAAAAAAAAAATTACTCCTCCGTACAAGGTGGACACTCAAGGAAAAAAATAAGGGTGCATTTGTTGGAAATTATATTAAATGCACTAGTTGCTAAAAAAAAAAAAAAAAAAACTAAAATAATAATAATAATTCAAAAAAAAAAAGAGAGTATATTTTATGCTCCTTGCTAGTTATGCATCGATATGTGCTTAATGAGATGGGGAAATTGAATGGAAATAGTGGTTGGAAGTGGAGAATTTAACAATAAGTGGTGAATGAAAGAAATGCGCTTAAGAAGGAAGAGGTAAGGTATTAACGTGCTTAAGGAGGATAGTCACTATTTTTCACAAATATTCCCTACCCGTCCTTTAGCCTACATTATAACCCTCAAAGTCTTACTTGATCCTAGACTCAATATATTTATATTAGTAGAGTATTACACTAAGGGCAAGCTTATGGTTCCTCGTATGTTACATGTGATGTTCTTTGGGAGAGTGAGCGTATTCTTTTCATTATATGCCCATGTGTGTGATTGAGATATATTTGTAGTGGTGATTATTGGACAACTCTCTAAACTTGGTGAGGGGCACATAACTTGCGGAAAAAAGGTGATGTTTTTGATTTGCTTGGTCTAAGTAAGTAGCAAGTGGTGTGATGAGTTGAGTTATTGAGGCTAGGGTGTTGTAATAAGGTGTTGCAATATTCTTGGCATGATTAGAGAAGATAGTATTATAAATGTACAAAAAAAAAAAAAATTAAAAAAAGGGATGGTCTTGCTAGAAAGTATAGTCGTTTGCTCGAGGACGAGCAATGGTCTAAGTGTGGGGTGTTGATGATAGGCTAGGAACATGTCTTTTTAGCTATTTTTCACATCTATAGTGACTATATTTTAATTCTAATTGAGCTATAATGTAGTATTTTGTACTCATTACGTGTGTTTCTTGTGTAGGACTTAATTCCGAGCAAACAAGTATGTTTTGTGCTAAAGATTGTGGTTTTAGGACTTTGAAGTCTGAGTAGAAGTCCAACAAATCAATAAATCGAGTTCGGGATTCGAGGACCAAAACATGGCAGCCAATCAAAATAGAGGAAACACTATTTTTGTCTAGGTGGCAACGACAAAGAAACAGACAACTATATGTTGTTGAAGTATCCATTACGGAAGTGGAGAAGTGAAGAAAAAATCATTTGGTGAAAATTAACAGCCGAGCAAATTGAAAAAGAAATCAGAGGCGACGCACGCGACGCGGGGGCAGCCCGCGTCGCGGTAGGCATTTTGTGTAGAATTTTTTATTCCGAATTTTATGAAGGGTATTTCGGTCCGGGCCTATTTTTAGAGGGTTTAAATACCTAAAACACATCTTTTTGACGGCTATCATCGGAGTGCAGAGGCTTAGAGTTTGATAGAAGACTTGGCTACTTTCGACAATTGATTCAATACGAAAGTTTGGATCGAAAGTTGGTTGTAATGACTTCTAGTTTACTTTCTTCTTCTACTATGTTTTCATTTGCTATTATGGAGTAGTTTATCGTAGGGTTTTGACGGACATGGTGTTTTGAGACTTATTTAAGAATTGATTTCGTTCTTGCTAGAATATTCGTTTGGAGTTTTGAACGTTATGCATATGTTTTCCTTATTTTAGTTAATCGAAAGAGAACTACTTTATTGAATATTTATGCTAGTATATTGTTGTTTGAGTGCAATTCTTTTGAGTAATCGTAAGAGCTTCTTGAATTGTTCTTGAATCAAGATAGGAAGATATTCGAGAGGAGTTTTCCTACTATTAAATTCATTCGATAGTTCTAGCATATGTTCTTGAATTTAAATTAGTCTATCTTTTAATATATTTGGTTTATTCGAAAGAAGAGGTGAATATTGCAGGTAGACTAATTATTCGTTGAAATCGAAAGAGTCAACGAACCGTAGGAAAAGAACCCGGAACGATTATTAATCCTGAATATTTCTTTTGCACCAGTCTTGTCATTCACCCTTAATTCTCCTATTGATAGTAACCTTTGATAAATTTTCACGTTTTCATTACTCTTTTAATTCACTAGTAACTTGGTTACCCGTGGTTTACACCACAAAAACTCTAAAGATTTTATTACCTGAATAATACTGAGCAAGACCTTGTTTGATTTATTAGTAACACCAATCCCTGTGGAGACGATCTTAAACTATACTATTTTTAACTAGCGAAGCGCTTAATTTATATTGTAATTTGCGCTCGTCACTCTGCCCTCCTATAAACTCACTAGCCGGCCCCGAGGATCTAGCCCTCTTACTATAACCCCTATCATGCTCACACTCACTCCTTTGTTGTTGCTGCCATTCTTCCAAATTCTGGATATGGGCCTGAATGCGAGAAATATCCATACCTTCCTAAAGCGAGGCTGTCAAGCACTTATCCATCAAATGCGGCCCCTAACCATTTACAAACTGGTGAACGCGATCTCCCATATTGGCTGCCATGGCCGGAGCATACCTAGCCAAAGAATTAAAATGAAGGCTATAATCTAGAAAGCTCAAATTTCCCTGTCTAAGATTCAAGAACACATCGGCTCGCTTGTCTAACCTGCGGCGGCAAATAGTGTCGAGAGAAAGCATTTACAAACTCTTGCCATACGGTGGAGGTGTGTTGACTCCTCTAGAAGACATCCAACAGTATACCAATGAACCAACATCCCGTAATCTATGGAAGCCAACTCTCTGACTCAACATCCGAAGCATGTATTACCCTTAATGTTCTCAACATTCCATCTATAAAGCTCTGCGCGTCCTCGTCCGATTTTGACCCAAAGAATTTTGGAGGGTTCAAACTAATAAATTCACGAGCTCTGGCACTGACAGTTGTATCACCATGATCGGTACCTTAACGTAGGGCCTGAGCGGCGACTAACTGAGTCAACAAATGGATAGCCTCTTTCACCTCTTGGCCTGAGGTATCTGGTGGAGGAACTGGGGGTGCTGGAGCTGGAGCTGGAGCTGAGGATCCTTCATGCTCCTCTGAAGCAAGCGGTAAGTGAGAGGATCGAGATGGAACCTCATTATGGGACTCACCCTCCTCTATATCTATTGGTGGTACCCGCTCAATTCTCCTACCTGCCACTGTCTTGTCATTTTGGGTTGCTGTAGCTTTTTTCTTTACAGGCATCGCTGAAAACATAACACACGGTTAAGAAAAGGGAAATTCTTATATCATGGCTCTATCGCACGATCTATGATGAGGAAGAAGGTCATTCATTCCTAAATGCCCGCAGCCTCCTGTTTATAAGTGTGGCACGCTTCACACCCATAAACAAGACTCTACTGGACACGGCTCGTAGACACACCATAGGACGAACTGCTCTGATACCACTTTTGTCACGATCCAACCAGAGGGCCATGACGGGCACCCGGAGCTAACCTACCGAGCACCTCTCATCATACTTTCATAATCATATCTAGGTGAGACATATGGCTAATTCATAATTACCATGCATCAATAACGCAAATTCCATCGGACTAAGGCACCATGTTATATAAACATCATCAACTATGCCTATATATACACAAGCCGACAAGGCTATCAAAATGATATACAAAATGTGAACCGACAAAATTGAGGGATATCTAGCTATACACATATGTCTACGAGCCTATACGAAGGGTATATAAAATCATAAAGACGGAAGAAGGACACGTGTGCTATATATGTACACAAAAAGAATAATACCAACTATTGCAGCTCCGGATCAAATGGAGCACCTCTATGCAATCACTGATGAAGCAGCCTAAAGGTCTGGTCTGTCTCCCTATCTACTTGCGGGCATGAACGCAGCATCCACAAATAAAGGGACGTCAGTACGGATAATGTACTGAGTATGTAAGGCATGAGTAGAAATATGATAAAAGCATGAAGAATAACATAAGATAGAAGGACCATTTATACCTCTTGAGACATTCATCATGCTTACTTAACCTTTCTCTAAAGAAACTATTCCACACACACACACACACATATATATATAATGATACCATACCCGACTATGTAGGTTCGGTGTCATCCATATCCGGCCATAGCAAGGTTCGGTGTTGTCCATACCCAACTATAGTGGTGTGCGCGCAATAGATATCATACCCGGCCATATAAGCTCGGTGTCACGAAATAGCCATATACATATATGACATACATGATTATTCAAAGGAAATATTACAACTCTATCGGGGTGACATAAAGTCGGTTCTATTGTGGAATCACCATCATCATCATCCTTATCACCATCACTTTGAAGAACTTTTATCAATAATATCTCAAGAATCTTGAAAGTCATGAAATTCTAGCATTTCTAGGAATAGGACAATACGGGTATCTTAGATGGATTTACGATAAGAAAATCATGTCTTTACAAAAAAGGGTTAGCCTTACATATCTTTACGTCTTCTTAACTATTTAACGTTCTCCTTCCAAGTCTGCAAAATCTACATTCAAGAGGATTCACACTAAGGTTAAGTCTCAAAGACACTCTGAAGTTCAAACTAGTATAATTGACGAGCTAACGAAATTTGGGCCGCATTTCTCTTATTTTGTCAACTTTCACCATATCATAAAACAACTCCCAAATAACAATAACAACATCCACAATAGCATAATCAAGAAGTTATATTCAATTTATTCTCAAATTTATCCAAAAATTCTTTTTCAAGTTCATCTCATAATCATCTTCTTTACTTCAACACTTTATAACCTCTCCACTTTAATTCTTTTCCTTTCCAAGAATTTCTAAACCCTTACATCAAATCCATCATGTAAATAGTAGGAAGAACATACCTTATATTAGAGGAACTTTACCTTTCTCAACTCCTTTCAAGACCAAGTTCATCACAACTTTGAAGAGAAGTAAGAACCATCACCTTCCATGGATTAGCTTTACGGTTTTTATGTTGATCTTCTCTCTTGATGATAGAGAAAGGTTTATAACATTGGGAAACCTTCAAGAACTCTCAAGAACCTTCTTTTAATGTGGGAAATAAGTATGGAAAGTTAATGTGAAGAATGGGGTCCTTTGGGGTTTAAAAAGGTATCCAATTAGCGCCACCGCTCCGTGTTGCGGTGAGTATGCAGCCGCATACTCCCTCCACAACATGGGGGTGGTGTTGGGCAGAAAGATCACCCAAAATGGGGAGTTTGCGGCCAATATGCGGCCCAGCATACTGAGTATGCGGCCGCATCTTGCCCATTTCTCCCCGGTTTTGCGAAAATGTGTTCTTTCCGATTTGTTTGACTTCCAATCCTTATGGAACCTTTTTGGCACTTGTATAATACTTCATTAACCATCTAAGGGGCGATATAGCTTCCCCTTCAAGGCATTACTACACAATGCATAACTCAAATAATACGAAACATTCCCAAAACATGATTCAAATTTCCAATTCCTTCAACTAACTTACTTCCGTCGCTACATATGACTCTGAAACCTTAAGGCACATACTTGGAATTATTAGATAACATCCTTAACCTTATAAGGGCTTCATATGCACTTTAGGCTTGCTCTAGTCTACTTATAATGCAAACGACATGAAATGGAACAACTGGGTACTCGGTGAGTGTCTCCGGGACAAGTTAATATAACAAAATAATATAATAAGGATCGATAAAACAGTGTCAATAAAAGCAATTTGAACTCCAGAGATAGAATAAATCATCAAGCTTAGTCACACTCAATCATGAACTTAAGATCATCAACAAGCCAACCAAAGTATAACACATGACAATACAGGCCCAGATCAATATAACGAAGGGATGACCATTTAAGGTTCCCTAAACTGCATAGAAGCACCACATCGGGGTTATCAACTCTAATGGCTACCCTTTCTCCCGAATATCTAGGCAAAGACCACATTGGGGTTACGAACCCTCGATGACCATTCTTCCTCCCGAATGGCTAGGCACGCACCACATTGGGGCTATCTACCCTTTATGACCACTCTTCCTCCCAAATGGCTAGGCAAACCCCACTAGGATCCACAGTGACTACCCTTCCTCCCTAATAGCTAGGCCAAACACAAACAATAGAATCATAGCATATAAGCTGGATCACAATCAAGCATGAAAGACGATTTACTCATTATGAATTATGTTCATCATCTCATTAATAGGAGTATACAAACATTATCAACTGATTTAGAAATCATATTCAACTGTTATTCAATTACGACTCAACTCAACCCATTCATAGGGCAAAACATTTCAATTGTCACTACCATTCAAGTTCTTGTGCAAAACATCTCTTATGGGGTAATTCAAGTTCAAGTTTTATACTTCAGTTCAACAACCCATAGATAGAAAACAATGATTTCATATATAGAATATAACATTTAATGGTTCCAGGAGGGCTTGTCCCTCACGCACATGAAACCTTGTCAAAGAAAAAGTATTTCAATTCGAAAAAAGTATGTTTAAAAGGGAGACATACCTCAATTCCCGCTATATTGATACTAAACGGAATTCCCAAGGTTCAACAATCACTCTACACTAGATTTAGATGAGAAAGATTAGAACTTTAATCTTTTCTACGAGCTTCTTTCAATTTCGGAAAACTAGGGCTTTTTCTAAGCTTTAATTCTTGTTCTTGAATCTCATGTGAATCATTCGTAGATTTTAATATCTTTATATAATCTATACTAGCCTAAAAGTCATCAGTAATATTAGGAAAACTAAACTCCATACCTTTTAGATGAAGTTCTACACGTCCCTTCTTCTCCTCTCTTAAGTTTTCAAGAATCTAGGGTTTGGAGAGATGAACTAGGATCAATTTAAGGCGATATTGATGTAGTAATGATGGGAATTGAACAAGAACTTACCTTGGATGTTTTGGGGAAGTTTTAAGGTTTTTTCCTCTCAAGAAGTCGGCTAAAACAAAGTGGGAATGAATATAACGAAGTGGGAAACTTATAAAATTCGGAACCAGAAAAATAATTGGCCACCACCCTTGCATCTCGGTCCCATGGCAGGTCTGTACACCTGCGGTACCCCTGCATCACAGGGGTGCCGTACAAGGCAAAATATTGGTCAGAATGACATTCCGATCGCGGCACCCTTACGATCCAACTGCCGACCTTTGCTCCGTAAAATGGTCATAACTTTTCGTACATAGCTCCGTTTGAGCTCCACTATATATTTTTGGAAAGGTATTTTAAAGACGTACAACTTTCATGTTTTGAGTTTTCTCAAATTCCCAACGTAACTAACCAAAAAATGGGCATAAGTGAGAAAGTACCTTAGACTTAGATGGATTTAAGAGCTCTTACGAACTTAAAATTTTGGTTTGACTCCAAAACGACTATTTTACACCCGGATTCGTCCCGAAAGGATTCATATAGCTAAAATGTCATCTTAATACTAATTTACACATTCACACCTAATCCGGATTTACGGGATGTTACATCTTTGTTCTCCCTTCGAACTTCCAGTTGCAGAAACCATATTTGCCTTGTGACCTCGCTGAACATGCAAGGAAGCTTCTTGTGCTTTCAGAGATGCTATGCGAGCCCTCTTCCCCATGGATAACGCAGGTTAGCGAACACGCACCAAAAGAGAAGCATGCCATCACGAGAAGCAAGTCTAAGTGTTATTGTCAAAATGGAAAATTTAAGCCCACTTAATGTATATAAGTGTCAATAGCCCTTTTAAAAAAAAATTGTAAGCCAAGCTTACGGTCAACCCGCAACCTGTTTAGGGTCAGGTTGGGCTAATATTTTTAGGCCCTTTTAAACGAAGAGCTGGGCTGGGCTGGGCTGAGCTAACTTATTTTGACCGTTCTAAATTGACAATATAAAATCATAATTATTGTTAGATGGCAGGTAAAATTCGATTTTAATATAACAAAAAATAATTTTGTAATTGCAGACAATTGGCACACAAATACGTACTTGACCCATGGTTGTCTTTTTCTGTTCATCAGTCATCACCATAGCCAACCTATCCTATATAAAAGGACGAGAACTAAAAATAGCCCAACACAACGCAGAGTCACATATAGTAGTAATATATTTTAAACTCCATACATATTTAAATACCATTTGTGCTCTCTCCATTTCCACAAAGTAGTCTTCTTCTGAAAAAGTCCAAAGGGAGATAAATAAAGAGAAAAAAGAATGGTGGTCGAGAGAGATATCGACGATCTTCCAAAGAATGCTGCAAACTATACCGCTTTGACGCCGTTATGGTTCTTGGAAAGGGCGGCAATGGTGTATCCGAACAGGAAATCGTTAATTCACGGCTCCGTTGACTACACGTGGCTCCAGACTTATAACCGTTGTCGTCAACTTGCTTCTGCTCTTACCAAATGCTCCATTACTTTTGGAACCACGGTATCTTCCAAATTCTCCTCTCCAGTTTACTCGTCACTTTTTACATCACATGCTTTAACTATTATACTCCCTCATTCTCATTCTCAATTTAATTGTGTTAGCCTGACCGGATATGGAGTTTAAAAAATATAAAATGACTTAGTAGGCATTTCAAATCAGCGTTGTTTATGAAATTTGCATAAAATTTCAACTTCATATTATGTGTCAAATTCCAAAAATTCTCTAAAAAGTAGGATTTGGGATTTCAATTTTTTTTTTTAGATGTGAAACTTGACCCACAAGTTTATATTTAGTAAAAAAAAGATTTATCATTTTTTATTTTGAAAAAAAAGACTCATGCTCGATGTGAAAAAATTGTTCATATCATGTGGAAGAATTATATTAAAGAATAACTGGTTACTATTATTGTTGATTTAGTGGACCAATAAATCTTTGTCAAATTATGTGCTATTTAAAAGTTTGTAATAGCATGTAATTACAAGCATTTAAATTTATTTATAAAAGAAATATGGAGATTTGCAATTTATTAAGATGGCACCTTAGGATATTCTAATACCTTTTTTTTAAATAGATTTGCTCATTTGATAAGATTGTATAAGAGTTGAAATTTTTTTGATAGTTTTCACAAATGGTGAGATTTTCATGTTTATTAGAATTAATACAATATAAGAAATCCAAATTGCATGTCCAAATAAAATTTCAACTTGATTCCAAATCACCGATTTCAAATCATGTCCAAATGGGCCTTAGTACTTTCTACTGGATGCTATTCCCCTTTTTCTCGGTAAAAACTTGTTTACATCCGGTGTTTACACCAAACTTATAGATGCATCATGACATATGTTTCATCAAGAATTTTAAAAGTGTTTTTATTTTAATTTTTTTGGGTGGTTATTTTAAAAAGTTGAGGGGTAAAAAGACTATACTCTGCTGCTTAACTGTGAGGTCTCTCTCAAACACTCTGAGGTTCTCACGTGACTTCTAACTTTGTACTAAGTTTTTCATGAAGTAAAAGAAAGTGCTGTACATTGAATAATTGAGCTGGGGGTACATTTTAATGTTACGGTTCTAAATTAAAGATGTGTGTAGTGTATTAAAATATTTTTTGAATTTATGATTTTAAACTTTTTATATATGGTGTTTGAATTGTCTAACTTACTAAATATATAAATATAGAAAGAGACGCCCTTTTTGGGATAAAACAAAGAAAAGTAAGATACTTAAATTGGGACAGAGGGAGTATGAAGGATTTACATAGGCATACACTAACTAGTTTGGGATTTAAGTGTATTAATATACATATTTTGTATACGTATATAAAATTATAACTATAAATTTGCTGTTATGATTCGTAAATCTTTTCCAGAAATAGAAGAAATAGGAAACTTATTGTCAGTTTCTTTTTCCACTGAGGAAAATATTTTCTGCTTTATTTGTTTGGAATCTGGGCTTTTGTTCTTTTTCTCTGTCTTATCAGAGAATTTCCATTTTCTCCTTCTTTTCTTTATGTTGTTAGTTTGTTTTCATGTGTTGTATGTTGCTGCTACTGATTTGTATTTTTTTCCCTATTAAGCTAAACTACTGTCATGGCAGTGGTGTGAATATGGAGATTTTTGTGTTGTATGAGATTACTCTTGTTTGATAATTTTTTTTGACATTCTCTTGTAGTAATGGTAACTATGTTTTCCAAGAATAGATTTTTATCTAGCAGTTCCGTTTGTGATGGTACTTTTCTTAGCTTTTACCCATGTTACCTTTGTTTTCCGGGTTCTAGCTGGTGATACTTTAGTTTCTGCATAGGTATGTAATTGACCATGATGAGAGGAAATGGTGTATAGTAGGTGCAGGACTTGTACTCTCTCCAACAGTTATTGTTGGAAAAAGCTTTAACATGTCTATTGAAAGACTGCATTAGTGTCTGCTTTGGGTAAGAACTTTTAAGTATTTGTTCTAGTAAAGTGAATTATTTTTTTTTTTTTTTTTATTGTGGTGAGAGAGTAAGAGTAAATATGCTTTTGCACCAAGGTGGTAATTTGGTATGAGTTCCGCTAATTCTAATAATTGGATGTATGGTCTATTAAATGATTACACACTATCAGTTAGCATAGTATTTTTTTGACGCTTGTGGGATTACACTAGGTATGTTGTTGTTGTTGTACGCAATATCAGTTAGCATAGTGTTTTTTCGACTAAACCAAGTAACCTTTCTTCTGTGCTGATCCAATCCAATATGATCCCTATAATCCATCTTCTTTCTTGTTTGTATTACAGGTAAGATACTTGTAGTTACTAGTTAGTTGTATACGATTTGATTCCATAGAATACTTGAGACTACATTCAGATAGGGTCTTTGCACCCTCCACCATTATAGAGGTTTCTATACTGATTGCATAATGATTATTCGTGGTTTGCTGGCATTGATTAATCTCACAATCCTGATCTATCTACATAGCAGTTCTGATACTGTGTTTCCGAAGACTCAATTCAGTATGGATAAGGGTGATTCTTGGACACCAGTCCATGTAAAAATTGATATTGTAACTCCATAGCAGCCAATATTTAGGAGAAATTGCCTTAGACATGAGTTGGTATGAGTCTCAGAGACATTTTGTGCTCTTTTAGAGAGTATTATCCAAAACTGACATTGTGTATATCTTTACTTGCTCTAGATTCTCTTCGTATTTGCTAGTGCTGAAATTTGAAATTAGCTCTTTTGATGGTACTGTTGCCGTTCAGTTAGCCTCTATACCGCAGAATGCTCGTGTTGGAGTTCTGTCTGTTGCTAAATGAGAATTTGGCATTTCAATGAACTGTTTCAGCTTGAATGATTTAGAGCAAACTGTTTTACATCTTCACTCCATACTCCCTCTTCCGTTCTTTATGGATCACTAAACCAACACAAACTGACCATACAAGTTAGTTGAACTTTATGAATATACGAGCGAAAAGAAGAGGAATACTTATTTGGCCTCCCTGGTGATCAGAAAGGAAAATGTTTAAATAAAGGTAATAAACAAGCTAGCAAGGACCCTTGGCTATGGGACATTATGCATAAATAACGAAAACAATGTACAGATTCTACAAGTAAGCTCACATTGTCTTGTTCCTTGTGGAGCAATGAGTGGGTGGAGACAGATTGGCCTTTAGTTTGGAAATTAGAGAGTGGCCTTTGATTTATTGATAAAGTGTCATATGGTAGGTTCATTTCATGGTTTTGTGCCTTGCATTTCTGTATGTTCATTCTCTGGATGGAGGTTATCCTTCCCCATTCTTTTCTCTTGTTCTGGGGTTATCAAACGTCACAATCTATATTATGTCAATATCTATTGTTCTTACTTTAAACTTCTCGACCCCCATTTGTAGGAATTTTAAGGGAACTTAGGAAGGACGAAGAAGAGTAGAGTTGTTAAGTATACTATATTATTCAAAAATCAGCATTAATGAAGTGCTATAATTTACAAAAGTTTCAGGGATCATCCCTGTTAGGGAGCCCATAAATTCCAAAAATTGCTTTTCAATAAAAAGCTAATGAAGCAAAACCTATTGTCTTCAAAGATGTGGGGTAGAGTTGATTGAAAAAGTAATAGTTCAGAGAGAAATTATCAGGTTTTGACAGAATCTAAAATATTTGTAATTGTTGCATTGCCTATCTCAATTTGTTTCTCCATATGAACTGAATGGACATATGGAAAACTTTCTATCAGTTCTTTATGGATGTCCAGTGTTGTCCTCTTGAGAAAATGCAGTTTTCTGGTATCCAGTGGGAACCTTATAAGTCCTTCCCTTTTTGGCTTCATGGCAGGTTGCAGTGGTTGCACCAAATGTTCCTGCTATGTATGAAGCTCATTTTGGAATTCCAATGGCTGGAGCTGTTCTAAATGCTGTCAATGTTCGTTTAAATGCAGACACAATTGCTTTTCTTTTGGGCCATTGCTCAGCTGCAGTTGTCATGGTGGACCAAGAATTCTTTCCTTTAGCTGAGGAAGCTCTAAAAATCTTAGAAAATAAGAGCAAAGGAAAATCAAAACGACCAATTGTTATAGTTATTGCTGATAAAAACTGTGATCCCGTCCCGTTCCAATATGCTTTAGAGAAAGGGGCAGTTGACTATGAGAAATTCTTGGAAACTGGTGACCCGGACTTTCTATGGAAGCCACCGCAGGATGAGTGGCAAAGTATTGCTCTGGGTTATACTTCTGGTACGACAGCTAGTCCTAAAGGAGTGGTGCTTCATCATCGTGGTGCTTATATTGCGGCTCTGAGTAATGCTGTTGTTTGGAGCATGAAAGAGGGAGCTGTGTACCTTTGGACTCTACCTATGTTTCATTGCAATGGTTGGTGTTTCACTTGGACACTTGCAGCAATTTGTGGGACCAACATATGCCTTAGACAGGTGATCCCTTGGTCCTTTTCTTGCACATGTAGATCCTATGACGTATTTATGTTACTTATAATAGCACAATCAATCTGCCTTAGTAATGATCATGAAAATATCGCAGGACATGTGGGGTTGATAACGAGACACTGGGCTTTGACCTGAAATTTTTGCAATAGAAGTCATGATTGTCTATTTTCACCACATTGGCCCACTTCTTCAGTTGCCATGAGTGTTTTATAGTAGATGCATATCTAGTGATTTCCTCTTTTGCAAAACCTGCAAGTATATGTACAAATAACTAGGGTTATCCATCACAAAAGGCTGAAAACTGAAAGGATATCATAGGAGGTGATATATCCTCACCCATGTAGGCGGATCCAGGATTTAGATTCTGTGGGTTCAATCTTAAGAATTTTAGTATTGAACTCATTATATTTTTAAAGTTATGAGTTCATATCTACTATATATACAATTTTAATAATTTTTTACACATAAATTTATACTCCGTGTCGAAAGTTGGGGGTTCAATTGAACCCCCACTTAATAGGCTGGATCCGCCCCTGTCCTCACCCATGTATAAAGCGAGCAAATTAAGGATGATGATAGAAGGAGTTGTAGATAGTATCCTCTTTAAACAATATGAGGAGTTACATACTTCCACTGCATTCCCTTCCCACACCACCTCGACTCCAGTTTCGAAGAACCGATTCAACAAATGCCTATATTAGTCTTCTGATCATACATGACATACAAGTCACCAGATAAGAAGCAATGACATCCTATTTACCAAACTATGAGGGTTAGAAGCAATTATTCAGTGTTTCATCTAAAACAGGTTAATAGACTATAAGAATTTTAAGGAGAAATATCAAATTTACTGTCTTAGCATATTCGTTTAACAAAGTAACACCGTTTCTACTTCCTAGTTAAGATCCCAAAGATTATTGCATGAGTTGAGGAGTCTGAAATTTTTTGAAGATACTAGGAGGGGCACATGCCTTTTTGGTCTATATCTGAAATAGAAAGAAAAAAATAAAGGAAAAGATAATGGCTTTGAGGCAGGTACAATAAATTGCTGCTTTTCTCCCTGCTTTGGCTCTTGTCAACCTTGCTTTTTTGTTTTTCTTGAGTGGTCCATATGCAGGTAACTGCAAAGGCTGTTTATTCCGCCATAGCTCACCTTGGTGTGACCCATTTCTCTGCTGCACCTGTGGTGCTCAATACCATAGTTAATGCCCCAAAAGAGGAGACCATCCTTCCCTTGCCTCGGCTAGTATATGTAAGCACTGCTGGTGCTTCTCCTCCTCCTTCTGTTCTTGCTGCAATGACTCAACGTGGCTTCCGTGTCTTACACACTTATGGCCTTTCTGAAACCTATGGTCCCTCCACTCTATGCACATGGAAGCCTGAGTGGGACTTACTTCCCACAGATGTCCAAGCGCGTCTAAATGCACGTCAAGGTGTCAGATATGTAAGCTTGGAGCATCTGGACGTTGTTAACCCAACGGACATGACACCTGTTCCAGCTGATGGGAAAACGATGGGAGAAATCGTCTTCAGGGGTAATGTTGTGATGAAAGGCTACCTGAAGAACCCTAAAGCCAATGAAGCTGCTTTTGCGGGAGGCTGGTATCACTCTGGTGATCTTGCGGTAAAACATCCAGATGGGTATATAGAAATAAAAGACCGATCAAAAGACATCATCATTTCTGGTGGTGAAAATATTAGCAGTGTTGAGGTCGAGAATATCCTATATCAACACCCAGCAATACTGGAGGTCTCTGTTGTTGCAAGGCCTGATGAACAATGGGGAGAGTCACCTTGTGCATTTGTGACATTAAAGCCTGATGTAAAGGAAACGGATCAGCAACAGTTGGCAGAGGATATTATGAAATTCAGTCGATCAAAGATGCCTAGGTACTGGGTTCCAAAGTCAGTGTTTTTCGGACCATTGCCAAAGACAGCTACAGGGAAAATACAGAAGCACTTGTTAAGGGCAAAGGCAAAGGAGATGGGACCAATGAAGAAGAGTAAATTGTAAATGTAACATGGTTGGATGATTGACTGATTTGTCTTTTTAATTCTAAACTGTCTGCTGTTTAGTGCTCGGTCTATACATCTCTGCGTATCTTTATCCACCTTGTAGACAAATAAGGTCATGTTTCAGATTTTTGCTAGATAATCATGGAAGGCATTATGTAAGTTTTTCTTATCATGAACTATTGGTGTTCATTGTATTTTCAGGTTGAGTGGAAAATTTCATCTTGATATCTGGTTAAAATCCTGTTCTTTTCAGGCAGTAGTAATTCACTGCGGATGATTCTTATGAAACAGCATCTTTGATTGTTGACATCTTCCCTCTTAATAATTTCTTTTTTCTCAAAACACTTGAGATTGATACAATTGCATGCATATTTGTAATATCTACTTGACTTCTTTCCCGATCTCCCTATCCTTTCTTAATTTTCCTTCTTTGGATAATAAAGAGTTTATGCACTGAAATTGGGATAGATCATTACCCCCCGAACTATACCTGAAGAACTACGACACACCTTTACCTTCCCCTGCCCTATTACCCCCTAAACTTATTTAAAACGGAATAGTTGTTAGAAAACGCCGATGTGGCAAAGAGTGTGTTTCACTCTCATTTGAGAGAGTGAAAACATAAAAAAAGTTGAAAAACTTAATTTTTTTTTTCTTAAAAATCTGCATTTTCTTAAAATTTGAAAATAAATCTAGTCTTCCACATTTAGTTTTAAAAAAGGGTTTTCCACATGTTAAGAAAATAATTAATTTTTTCAAAATTTTATAAAAATTCAGTTTTTTTCACATTTTGGCAAGAAAAACACTTTTCCGATTTTATTTGAAAAATAAAAGTGTCCTAAGAAAATGAAATCATGAAAATCAAGATTTTTTAAGACATTTTAAAAAATAATCAAGTTTTCCATATTTTTAGCAAATCCATTTTTCCATATTTAAAAAAAAAAAATCATTTTTCAGTTTTTTTTGTCTTTTTCAAAAACGTCTGCTGTTTAAAAAAAAAAAAAACAAATTTTCATTTTTTTTTTTAGAAAAAAGGTTTTAAAATTTTTTTTAAAAGAAAATCATTTTAATCCATGTTTTTAGTTTTTTTTTTTTTAAATGGGTTTAAAAAAAATCAAATTTTCAAATTAAAAAAAAGACGGGAAAACTCATTTTTTTTCTGGTGAAAATTCAGTTTTTTATTTTTATTTTAAAAAAAATTGACACGTAAGCGAAAAAATTAAAAAAAAAAAGAAGAAAACAAATAAATACACATGCATCTTTGATTGTTGACATCTTCCCTCTTAATAATTTCTTTTTTCTCAAAACACTTAGATTGATTTAAATTGACATGCATAATTGTAATATCTACTTGACTTCTTTCCCGATCTCCCTATCCTTTCTTAATTTTCCTTCTTTGGATAATAAAGAGTTTATGCACTGAAATTTCTATATTTCTACTAGCATTGCGATGCACGTTTAATTTGGTTACTCACTTTAGTTAGTTTTTATCATTTGTATATTTTGCAAATGATACCGTATTCTTCTTAGTGAGTCTCCATATTTTATTTCTTTTCCTCTTATTTTTTTCCCCTTAATTTCTCAATTGTTGTTAAAATTTGTCTTATTTTGGTTACGTCCGCTTCTTTTTATATTTAGTAAGTTGACAATTCAAATATCCTACATGTCAAGTTTATAATCACAAGATTCAAAGGATATTTTATTATATTATATACATTTTTAATTTAGAGCCACAAGATTCAAAAGTCTATATTTATTTCTTAAACTCCGTCACTTTAATTAACTAGTCTTTAAAGTTTGTATTTTGTAAATAACTTTTAAAAACATTTTAATTGTTATTATATATAACAACATATACAAAATGTATTTTATGTACCATCGCTTTAGTTATAGTTAAAAAATGATGGAATTAAGTCTTTGAGATGGAAAGAGTCAGACTTTTTTCTCATTGTCATGACAATGAAAGTTGTTCATCGATGTGAAAAAAAAAATTAGTAAGAATATGAGAGGAAATTAATATTTTGATTCTAGTTATTTTCTTTTAAATTCTTTAATATCTTATATGTATACCGACAGGTTGATATTCGTCTCAATTAACTAACCGTTCAGATCCAAACATAAGATCCATTGTTGTATATATTGTAAAATATGTTAATAAGGGGTAAAATAATTACATTATAATTTTTCATATTAACAATTATAGATACAAAGATTGTTACAAAGAAATCAAATTAAGGTTTAATTAATTTTATCTTAATTTTGTAAATGAACAAGTAATTTGAACATATATTTTTTAGTAATGTGGCCAAGTAATATGGGACCGAGGGAGTACTTCATTTATTAATTATTAAAGAACGTGAAAAGTCAAAAGTGAACAAGTAAAAGTGCACGGAGGAAATAAATATGTTTCGGATAATTAAAATTGAAGTGCATATGTGTATACATGAGAAAAGAATAAATATTCAGTATCATGACATATGTCCACGTGGGATAAAAAAGTAGTTTAGTAATGTGGCCAAGTAATATGGGACGGAGGGAGTAATTCATTTATTAATTCTTAAAGAACGTAAAAAGTCAAAAGTGAACAAGTAAAAGTGTACGAAGGAAAATAAATGTGTCGGAGAATTAACGTTGAAGTGCATACGTGTATACATGAGAAGATAATAAATATTCAGTAGCCAAGTAATATGGGACGCAGAGGGTAAGATGAGAAAGATTTAATTAATTTTATCTTGGTTTTGTAAATGAACAAGTAATTTGGATATATATTTTTAGTGATGTGCCAAGTAATATGGGACGGAGAGAGTGCTTTATTTATTAATTCTTAAAGAACGTGAAAAATCAAAAGTGAACAAGTAAAAGTGCATAAAGGAAATAAATGTGTTAGAGAATTAAAATTGAAGTGCATACGTGTATACTCCCTCCGTTAACTTTTACTTGTCAAGTATTTCAAAAATAAATTTTCGCTTTTACTTGTCACTTTTAACATATCAAGATAAGATAAAAAAAAAAAAATTCTGTTTTACCCATAGTATTAATTACTAACTTCAAATTATTTTTCAAATCTAATAAAAATATGCACTAAATAATATGGGTACATTGCTAAATTATGCACTTTATTTATTATTTCTTAAACAGCGTAAAAAATCTAAAGTGGACAAGTAAAAGTGAACGGAGTGAGTACATGAGAAGAGAATAAATATTCAATATTATACATATGTCCACGTGGGATAAAGAAGTATTTGGTTAAAGTGTACAATTTATATAACTTTTAGTACAAGTAATCATTGTTGTGTAAATATATATAAGTGTCATTGGGGGTACGAACACAGCTTTCAATAGCTATACCATGAGTTTCACAATTTGTACACACAATGAATGCTTGTATCCTAAGCTATATAACTTGTACACTTTATCCAACTATTTTTATATCCCGCGTAGACATATGTCATAATACTTAATATTTATTCCCTTCTCATGTATAAACGTATGCACTTAAATTTTAATTCTCCAACACATTTATTTTCTTCGTACACTTTTACTTAGACGTATGCACTTCAATTTTAATTCTCCTACACAAATTTATTTTCTCCGTGCACTTTTACTTGTTCACTTTTGACTTTTCACATTCTTGCCAAATATTTATTTTCTTCTCATGTATACATGTATGCACTCCAATTTTAATTTTTCGACACATGTTTATTTCTCCCGTGTACTTTTACTTGTACACTTTTGACTTTTCATATTTTTTGAGAATTAATAAATGAAGTACTACTTCCATCTCATATTAGTTGGTCACATTACTTGACTTTTCACGTTCTTTAAAAATTAATAAATGAAGTACTCTCTTCGTCCCATATTACTTGGCCACATTACTATACTTGACTTTTCACATTCTTTAAGAATTAATAAAAATGAAGTACTCCGTTCATCCCATATTACTTGGCCATATTAATATACTTGATTTTTCACATTCTTTAATAATTAATAAAAATGAAGTACTCCTTTCGTCCCATATTACTTGGCCACATTACTAAAAATATATATTTTTCTATCATATATAAGTGTGGAGGAGGGACGAACACCGCTCCTCCAGCTTGTACCATGAGCTTCACAAATTGTACACGCAATGAATGCTTGTACCATAAGCTATATAACTTGTACACTTTATCCAATTATTTTTATATCCCACGTAGACATATGTCATAGTACTTAATATTTATTTCCTTCTCATGTATAGACGTATGCACTTCAAATTTAATACTCTGACACATTTATTTCCTTCGTACACTTTTACTTGTTCACTTTTGACTTTTCGTGTTCTAACTGAATATTTATTCTCTTTTCATGTATAGACATATGCAGTTTAATTTTAATTCTCCTACACAAATTTATTTCCTCCGTGCACTTTAATTTGTTCACTTTTGACTTTTCACATTCTTTAAGAATTAATAAATTCCACGTGGATATATGCCATAGTACTGAATATTTATTCTCTTTTCTATTGACGAACCCCGCTCCTCCAGCTTGTACCATGAGCTTCACAAATTATACACGCAATGAACACTTATATCATAAGCTATATAACTTGTACATTTTATCCAATTATTTTTATATCCCGCATAGACATATGTCATATTACTTAATATTTATTCTCTTCTCACGTATAGACGTATGCACTTCAATTTTAATTCTCTGACACATTTATTTCCTCCGTGCACTTTTACTTATTCACTTTTGACTTTCGTGTTCTTGCTGAATATTTATTCTCTTCTCATGTATAGACATATGCAGTTCAATTTTAATTATCCTATACAAATTTATTTCCTCCGTGCACTTTAATTTGTTCACTTTTGATAATACTGAATATTTATTCTCTTCTCATATATACATGTATGCACTTCAATTTTAATTCTCCGACACATATTTATTTCCTCCGTACACTTTTACTTGTTCACTTTTGACTTTTCACGTTTTTGCTGAATATTTATTCTCTTCTCATGCATATATCCATAACTTTTGGTACAAATTTGCATTGCTATTGTTCGTTGTCTTTCCACGTTTAAAGTATTGAGAAAGAAGGAAAACGGGGATAAAAGTCACTCCCTCTTATCACGTTCTGTAAGAATTAATATATGAAGTATATATTTTATCATAATATCCATATTTATTGGTGTATAGTCTCAATAGCCTTAGAAAATGATTTGAAAATAAGTAATTAATGTAAAAAGTAAACTAAGATGAAAATTCCTTTCTCTTGATATGTTAACTTAGACAATTACTTTTATCCCCGTTTTCTTTCTTTGTCAATATCTTACTTATCTTACTCTCCTTTGCATTCTCTGATTATTGTTCCTTTACATTTATAAAATGTATTACTTTATATTTTCATTTCAGAATTAAAATTTGGTGATTTACGATATAACATATATCTTTCTAATTTTGATTTCTTTGTAATAGTTCTTTTATCTATAATTGTTAATATAAAAAATTATAATATAACTAATTTACCCCTTATTAACATATTTTTAATTAATTTAATAAAAATATTTTATGAGTTTTGCTTTTAAAAAATTTAATATATACAACAATGGTTCTTATGTTTAGATCTGAACAGTTAATTGATTGAGATGGATATTAACTTATTGGTATACATATAAGATATTAAATAATTTAAAAGAAAAAATCTAGAATCAAAATATTAATTTTCCCTCACCTTCTTACTAATTTTTTTTTTTTCCACATTGATGAACAACTTTCATTGTCATGACTATGACAAATTTTTAAAAGTTATTTACAAAATACAAATCTTAAATACTGCTAATTAAAATGAATAAATATGTTCGGCCCGTGCATCGCACGGGCATATATGGATAGTCTATTATATATGTGTCCAAGAGGGACTAACACAACAATGAATGCTTGTACCAAAAGCTATATAAACTGTACACTTTAATCAACTACTTTTTTATCCCACGTGGACATATGTTATAGTACTAAATATTTATTCTCTTCTCATGTATACACGTATGCATTTCAATTTTAATTCTTCAACACATTTATTTCCTTCGTGCACTTTTACTTGTTTACTTTTGACTTTTCAAGTTCTTTAAGAATTAATAAATGAAGTACTCCCTCCGTCCCATATTACTTGGCCACATTACTAAACTACTCCTACTTTTTTATCCCAAGTGGGCATATGTCATAGTACTGAATATTTATTCTCTTCTCATGTATACACGTATGAACTTCAATTTTAATTCTCTGACACATTTATTTCCTCCGTGCACTTTTACTTGTTCACTTTTGATTTTTCACGTTCTTTAAGAATTAATAAATAAAGTACTACTTCTGTCCCATATTACTTGGCCACATTAGTAAAAATATATGTCCAAATTACTTGTTCATTTACGAAATCAAGATAAAATTAATTAAATTTTTTCCATCTTAGCCTCTCCGTCCCATATTACTTGGCGATATTACTAAAAATATATATCCAAATTACTTGTTCATTTACAAAATCAAGATAAAATTAATTAAATCTTTCTCATCTTATCCTTAGTAATAAATGTTCTTGAAAATAGTTAATTTTGATTAGAATGTATTTATTGGAGAGAGATAGGGGTAAGATAGTAAAATATAACTATTATTTATGATTTCTTAATGGACGTGCAAAAGGAAAAGTGGCAAGTAATTGGGACGGAGGGAGTATATATTTTACCATAATATTCATATTTATTGGTGTAAGTCTCAATACCCTTGGAAAATGAGTAATTAATGTGAAGGATAAAATTAATAATAGGAACAAAAATTTCTTTCTCTCGATATGTTAACATGGACAAGTAAAAGTGAACGGAGGGAGCGACTTTTATCTTCGTTTTCCTTCTTTATCAATACTTTAAATGTAAAGAGAGGACGAACAATAACAATGCAAATTTATACCAAAAGTTATATACATTGTACACTTTAACTAACTACTTTTTTATCTCACTTGGGCATATGTCATAGTACTGAGTATTTATTTTCTTCTCACGTATACACATATGCACTTCAATTTTAATTCTCCTACACATATTTATTCCCTCCGTGTACTTTTACTTGTCCACTTTTGACTTTTTACGTTCTTTAAGAATTAATAAATGACGTATATATTTTATTATAATATCCATATTTATTGGTGTATAGTCTCAATAGCTTTAGAAAATGATTTGAAAATGAGTAATTAATGTGAAGGGTAAAATAATAAGAAGAAAAATTTCTTTCTCCTGATATGTCAACGTGGAGAAGTAAAAGTGAAGGGAGGGAGTGACTTTTATCCCCATTTTCCTTCCTTGTCAATACTTTACTTCTCCTTATATGTCAACGTGGACAAGTAAAAGTGAAGGGAGGGAGTGAGTTTTATCTCCGTTTTCCTTCTTTGTCAATACTTTACTTTTTTAACTCTCCTTTGCATCCTTTGATTATTGTTTCTTTACATTTATAGAATGTATTGCTTTATATTTTTATTTTGGAATTAAAATTTGGTGATTTACGATATAACATATATCTTTCTAATTTTGATTTCTTTGTAACAATTTCTTTTATCTATAATTGTTAATATAAAAAAATTAAAATATATTTTTCAATTAATTTAGTAAAAATATTTTATTAGTTTTGCTTTTAAAAAATCCAATATACGCAACAATAGTTCTTATGTTTGGATCTGAACAGTTAGTTAATTAAAATAGATATCAACCTGTCGGTATACATATAAGATATTAAAGAATTTAAAAGAAAAAAAATCTTGAATCAAAATATTAATTTTCCCACATATTCTTACTAATTTTCTTTTTCACATCAATGAACAACTTTCATTGTCATGACAATGAGAAAAAAGTCAAACTCTTTCCATCTCAAAGACTTAATTTCATCATATGTTTTTAATTTTTAAACTCCATTTACTAATTATAACTAAAGTGATGGTATATAAAATGCATTTTGTATAAGTTGCTATTATAATAACAATTAGAATGTTTTTATAAGTTATTTCCAAAATACAAACCTTAAAGACTGACTAATTAAAATGAATAAACATGTTCGGCCAGTGCAATATATTGCTAGTTATTTTATTATTATTATTTTTATATTTATTTATTTTTTACCTATTATTACCTATTATAGAAGCATGAGTGGTATTGTCGTCAGTCATCAACCAAAAACAAAAAAAAAAAAAAAAAAAAAAAAAAAAAAAAAATAAATCATACACATCTGACGAGTATCGTACACACATACATAGGAAAGCAATAGAAAAAGGGACCCACATGTTTTGCCTTTTTAACTGTTCAACCCATTTCTCCATGCACAGACACAACTCTAGAATAATGTGATATGAAATTGTGAATCCACCGATTGTTTTTAAATTACTAATTTTGTCTTTTAAGCTTACAATTTGATCCACATGTATGCTGTGGGTCCTACCAAAACTTCCTCTCTCTAAAAATTCCTCACATTTTTAAGGCTCATTGTCACTTATGCCCCGGGCGGAGCCAGCCCTTCAGATATGGGTTTGGCCGAACCAGTAACTTTTGTTCGAATCATATATTTATATTAAAATTTTGTCAAATATGTACAAATAATTAATTAAGAACCCAGTAACTTTAAAGAATTAGAACTCCAAACCCACAAGCTTCAAATCCTGGCTCCGCCTCTGCTTATGCCCTTATTTTGTATTGCTGTTTAATTTTTGCCTCTAAAAAAAAAAAAATTGTGGACCATAAATTTATATTTCTGCATCATAATATCTCACAAGTTATGTTCTGCATCATTAAAAACTTATGGCCACTAGGCATAAAATTTAGGAAAAATAACAGCCTAAGTCTATTTGGAAAAAATATTTACCCGAAATGACTCATATGTTTAATATTACCCAAAATGACCCTTTTATACATTATTATACACTTTTATATAAGATCGACACATTATTTACAGTAAGTGTATAATGTTGTATATCGTATATATACATGTGTATAAACACTATTGTAAAAAAAGTTGGCTATATAAATGTAAATTAAAAATATAACTACGTGGATGCAATATTTTATGTTGAATTGTATATTATTGAAATTATTCCTAAAACTAATTGCTAAAGGCAAAAATTAAATACCAGCCCATTTGAAGGACAATTCGTGCAATTTCTTCCATAATTTAAGTTTTTAATTTGTAACAGACAAATTTCCATTTTTAAAACTAAATTCAATAGTGAGTTATAATGAAGAAAATTGTATTACACCCTATCCAACATCTCAATCATGTTAATGACGAGAATCACCTCACTAATTTACCAATTTCAAATATTTGCGTATCAAATTTTATTTTAAGGTCAATTTTTTATGTCAATTTGATCAACTTCTAAAGCAAGTGAGGATTCAATTTACCTTATATGACTTAATAAATGTTTCATTAAAAACAAAATATCCTACAAACCTAATACCTTATAAACGGTACAACATATTTATTTTGAAAGATGGAATTTTTTCTTTCAACAATTTGTGAAAAATATAATGAATTAGGCCCATAATAGTAATATGAAAAATTGAAATGATTAGTAGTGTGCTTCAATATTTTTGCAATGATGGGATCCAAATATTTTATTAGGATAAAGTTTTTAATTTGTAACAGATAATTCCCCAATAGTTTAAACGATAGGAGACAATTGCAAAAAAAAAAAAAAAAAAAGGACGTTTAAATAATGATAATAAGTTCAAAAATGATGAAGGTACGCTTAGAAAAAATTTAAAGAAGAGAAATTCAGGAAAAAAAGAAATAACGATTTAAATTGAACATAAAAACCGCTAAAGAAGTCATAAAACCAAAAGATTTAAAACTTATACCTTTGGGTAAGGATAAAAATGCACTAATTTTAGACACATACGTCTCACACAAATAATGAGGAATAACATCAAGAAGACGAAATATAAACGGTCAAGAAATGTATACACATATTTTCTTAAAATGATAAAGTTGGTCTATACTTAAAAATTTAAGGCTCCAACAGATGCTAACACGTGAAAGCGCTTTTCAGTATTGTTGAGTAGAAAGAGATGATAGCATGAAACTCGATAAGAGAATATGTATTTCAAATCTTTCAATTGGAGAATCAAACCAGGAAAGTCATATATAGGAGAAGTGGACTAAGTAAAATAATTTATTGATATTTTCAATTAATTGAATTATAATACTTTCTATAATAAAAATTTCATAATTATATTACTAAAAGGTACTCTCTCTGTCCTAATTTATGTCATATAGTGAAAAGTCAAAAGTAACAAGTAAAAGTGCATGGAGGAAACAAATATGGCGTCGAAGAATTAAAATTGAAGTGCATACGTGTATACATGAGGAGAAAATAAAGATTCAGTACTATGACATATATCCACCTGAGATTAAAAAAAAATAGTTCGAATGTGACCAACTAATATGGGGGGGGGGGGGGGGAGTATTTCATTTATTAATTCTTAAACAACTTGAAAAGTCAAAAATTAACAAGTATAAGTACACGGAGGAAATAAATGTGTCGGAGAATTAAAATTGAAGCGCATACGTCTATACATGAGAAGAGATAAATATTCAATACTATGACATATGTCCACGTGGGATAAAAAAATAGTTGGTTATGAAATGAAAGATTTTTTAAACTTGTGGTCTAAAACAAGTCATAGATATTTGTGTGGATTTAAATCATTTCATTAAAGGTAAAAAAAAAAATAAGTTTCAAGTTAAATAATTTCTAAACATAAAAATATATCATTCTTTTAGACAAACTAAAAAAAAAAGTATGGTACTATTTTTCATTTTTTTGCGCGGATTGCCCTTCTTTTGGGGTGGTCTTTAAATTTTGCCTCTCATATTTGTGGTCTTTAAATTATGCCCCTCATATTGCTGGTCTTTAATTTTTGCCCTTCGCGTTGCAACCCTGAGCGTTCACGCAGAAATCATGAGGTTCGGGTTCGAACCCCCGCTCAAGCATAAATTAAAAAAAAAAAACAAGGCAAGGTTTGGCATACACTTGTTAAGGAATTACCCGGACCAAGATACACTTGTTAAGGAATTAAATCCTTAACAAGTTTATGCCGGTTCGGCATACTGCCTTAACTAAAAGTCGTTTTTGGCATAAGCGTACTTTTAGGGCACAATAAAATATGCTTAAGGCATAACTAAAAATATGGTATTATCTTTTCTAGTCCGATAACTAAAAATTTGTCTTATAAGAAAAGTCTATATCTTAAGGAAAAGTTATGCCTTAAGGCAACTAAAAGTCTTTAACTAAAAGTCTATCGCATAAGGTGCTAGGAAAAGACTTTTAGTTAAAGTACAATTAAAAGTATGCCCCATAAGGCATAACTAAAAGTATGCCTCATAAGGCGGAACTTTTCCTTAAGGCTTAACTAAAAGTTTGCCCATAAGTATAGCGAAATTTAAACTCGCCTTGCGATTTTTTAAAATTTTTGACTGAGGGGGTTCAATTTTTACCAAAATTTAAAGATTTCAAATATGGGGCCGAATTTAAAGACCACTAGGCGACTTTTTAGTTAAGCTTAACTAAAAGTTTGCCCATAAGTATAGCCGGGACCATAACTTTGGTAATTCCTTAACAAGTGTATACGCCAAGTGGTAAGGCATAAGTATGCGAAAACTTTAAATTATGCCGCATAGCGAATATTTTTTTTTTTTAAAATTTTTGACTGAGTGGGGGTTTGAACCAGGAACCCATAGGTATTAGTCGAAGGGCAAAATTTAAAGATTTCAAATATGAGAGGCAAAATTTAAAGACCACCTAGAATTGCCCACTATTTTTTGTGCTAGCACGGGCTTTCATCATCTAGTTTCTATTGTATATAAACGCGGAAGTAGGACGAACACAAAGATCTCATAATTGTACCAAAAGCTGTGTAAATTGTACTGAAAGAGATACGTGTTCTGTACTTGTGAAGACACGTGTAGATTCATTTATGTGGGAACATAGGGCTGGCAAAAGTGAGCCCAACCAGCCCAACCCACTTAGATTTGAATGGGCTGGGTTATTAATAAAACATAATATGGGTTATATTGAGTTAAACCCAAAAAGATCCGCTGGAGATTGGGCCAAAAATGGGCTTAATAAGTTTAACCCAAAAGTTGACATCCAATGCAATTCGAGCCAATAGTTAAACTTATTTCAGCTAGGTTAAATTATTTAACTCTCTCTTCATCTCTTCATTTTTTTTTTTTTATCAATTTTACACCCAATGATTTCAACGATTTCATCTCTTCACTTTTTCTATCACTTAGATTCCCCTGTTTTCAACTATTGTTGACTTCTAACTTGTCCCATAGTGCAATTGTCCCATCGATTGCTGCTTCGAATTTGCTTCTGTATAGGTATAGCAACTATATTCTATTTTCATTCAACTTAATAATCATGTATATGAATGATTTTTCTGATATGGGTTTTTGTTTCTTGCTAAATAATTTGAAAATTTAAACTTTGTCTCTTATTTTTCTGCTTTTTTGATTTTCATTTTGAATATACTTAGAGTTTTTCTTTTCTTTTCTTTGCTTCCAGTATGTTCTTTGTAGCAGTGAGTCAGTGACCCTTTCCTTTTCCCGTTTTTCATGATTATATATATTTTTAGTTTTTGATTTCTGGTTCTGATTATGAATTGCTGTTTCTCTTTTTATTCTCTTGGAATTGTCCTTTGCTCATAATTGTTTTGATTGTTTTGTATATCAAAGAATCCTCAATTGATGGAACATATAGATGAAGTCGAAGAGTCGATTGAAGTCAGCTCTACAAGTGTATGTAGGAAGACTTCTAAGGTATGGGATCACATTTTGCCCTCACTTTTGGAACATAGTCGGTTGAGGGCAAAATGTAAAGAATGTGGTCAAGTATATTTGGCTGATTCAACGGTTGGAACTTCAAATTTAAAGCGTCATCGAGCTAAATGCCATAGCCATGTGTCAGAATCGGGTCGTTATCCAATTGTAAATAATGAAATATTCCGTGAATTGATGGCCAAAGCTATAGTAAGGCATAATTTACCTTTTGCATTTGTGGAATATGAAGGGATAAGAGAGATACTTAGTTTCTTGAAAAAAATATATACCCACAAACTTTCGATCACCAACGAAGAAAGATTGCAACAAATAACTTGCCAAAACAGATAGCTCACACTAGACACAAATAGTCAAATAGAATTAAAAAGGACATTTGAGAAAGTTAAGATTATCAAATTCTAATCACCAATAACGAAGTGAAATTAAAGAAAGAAATATTGAAGGAAAAAACTACCAAAACTGACAGGGGAATCAAGAAACTAAGTATCTCTCTTATCCCTTCATATTCCACAAATGCAAAAGGTAAATTATGCCTTACTATAGCTTTGGCCATCAATTCACGAAACATTTTATTATTCACAACTGGATAACGACCCGATTCTGACACATGGCTATAGCGTTTAGCTCGATGACGCTTTAAATTTGAAGTTCCAGCTGTAGAATCAGCCAAATATACCTGACCACATTCTTTACATTTTGCCCTCAACCTACTATCCGGATTAGTGTCAAGTGGTAACTTCCAAAAGTGATCCCATACCTTAGAAGTCTTCCTGCATACACTTGAAGAGCTGACTTCAATCGACTCTTCGACTTCATCTATATGTTCCATCAATTCCGAGGATTGCTGATATACAAACAATCAAAACAATTATGAGCAAAGGACAATTCCAAGAGAATAAAAAGAGAAACAGCAATTCATAATCGAACGTAAATCAAAAACTAAAAATATATATAATCATGAAAAACGGAAAAGAAAAGGATCACCGTTCATCACAAAGAACATACTGGAAGCAAAGAAAAGAAAAGAAAAACTCTAAGTATATTCAAAATGAAAATCAAAAAAGCAGAAAAATAAGAAATAAAGTTTAAATTTTCAGATTATTTAGTAAGAAACAAAAACCCATATCAAAAAAATCATTCATATACATGATTATTAATTTGAATGAAAATAGAATATAGTTGCTATACCTATACAGTAAGCATATTCCAAGCAAAGAATCGATGGGACAATTGCTCTATGGGACAAGTTAGAAGTCAACAATAGTTGAAAACAGGGGAATCTAAGTGATAGAAAAAGTGAAGAGATGAAATCGTTGGGTGTAAAATTGATAAAAAAAAGTGAAGAGATGAAGAGAGAGTTAAATAATTTAACCTAGCTGAAATAAGTTTAACCCGCTGGGCTGCATTGGATGTCAACCCGCTGGGTTACACTTATTAAGCCCATTTTTGGCCCAATCTCCAGCGGGTCTTTTTGGGTTTAACCCAATATAACCCATATTCTGTTTTATTAATAACCCAGCCCATTCAAATGGGGTTGGGCTGGTTGGGCCCACTTTTGCCAGCCCTATATAAATTGCTTCCTCCACAATTTCTTGCAAATATCACTTACAACTTTTGCAACAAAGGCGTTTGATGATATGTATGACTCATTCTATTTGTGTAACAAAACACACAAATCTTATTTTCCACTCCCCCTTGGTAGAGTTATGCTTTTTTAATGCTTTCAAGTTGGCTTCTCGGGTAACAATTTAATATCGGGTACAACATAATGTGTGATTCCTTTAGAAAATTCTTCAGAATAGAAAGATAGATTATCTCTTAAGTGGTAGGTGCAGAAATTCTCATTTCTGTTTATAATATGGAAAGTGAATCAAATGAAAAATCCTTTCGTGGAGCTCCACATTTTGGTTATGTTGAGTTGCTAATAATTTGGCAAGTTTTACCTCTATTTATTTACTTTACCAAGCAAACAAAAAAAGTTAAACCAAAGTACATGAGTAGATAGGAGGTAATTCTTTATCCAGGTGAAAGAGTATACCCTCTAATTTATCATGGAGAAGTTCCATATGAAAATGGACTCATACATCTATTTTTGCACATGTGGCGAGAAATCAGAGCTAATTAACAATATTTTGATTGAACAAATTCTCTATGATCTGAAGTTGATGCATCATTTCTGAGTGGTTGTAGTGTTCCTATAATGGTGCGTAGTTCATGCGCAGATAATGAACCAAGAAAGTTTCTACTTCATATTTTATTTTTTGTGATTGATTCGATTTTTCGGCCATCTCTCGCTTCTTATAACAAAATTTTTAGAAACTACTACACATATTTCTTTGAACTGGTATTTTAGACTCTATATGTTTATTTGCATTGAGGAAACATAATATATACATATATTGTTCTTCTAGATGATGATCTTCTAACTTCCCTAACAATAGTGGCGATTTAGACCAAAAAAATAATTTCAACAACTTAACAATAGGTTCTTTCACATGTTGCCAACTTACTGATGCTTATGCAGGTAGTTAACTGATCATCTAAATAACACTTTGTTTTTACAAGGTATATATACCATCCATTTTTTTTTTTCATAGTTAATTAGTTGGATGTCATTTTGCCAATGCATACGTCTGATTTATTTGTCTCCTAAACTTAAAAAGTATGTGTTGTATAACTTCATTTTTACAAGGTACATATATAATTCATTTTGCTTCATAGTTTAGTTGGAGATGTTGAAGATTTTCAGAATTTATCAAAAACATGTAGGTGTTTCTACTAAACTCTCGTGACCCAGATTGCCTTCTATATTTCCTAATGGATTCCTTGTTCGATTGACAGTGTCCAAACCATGGGAATGATTTTCAAATTCCAAGGAAGACTAAACAGTACCTTATTTGGGAGCATCTTATGAAGCCATTCAAGGAAAGCTAAATAGAACCTTATCTGGGATCATTTTTTTTTTTCAAGTTCAGCGTGTATTTGTGGATATGCCATTTTGTTGTTTGAAGACCCACCACATGTATTTGAGATTTCAAATGGAATATAGTTTGAAATGAATGGGACTTTATTGCATTAACATTAGAAGATATATATTTTTCTTTGATAAGGAACGTTAGAAGATATATTTAGTCTTTGAATTCCTCTTTGTTTTATACCTTATGTACATGTTGTTATGCACAATACAATGACAATCACAATTTTTTGAAAGACTTTAACTAAACTGGAAATCAAATTAACCATGTTGGGCACATATAGACATTTGATTTATCTATGGAAGCGCATGCACCTTTTTCATTTCTGGAGCATTTGGACTTTGGTTTTGAGCTTTAACTACATTATTTTGGTGATGAGGCAGGTTTTATATCTGGATGATGTTTAACTGTATTCAGCATATGATGTCAATTTATAAGTATTTTGAGGGAATTTAGCCATGTGACCTAGACTTTGTACAGTTTTTAACAACAATTGAGAAATTAAGGGCAAAAATAAGAGGAAAATAAACAAAATATTGCGAATCGCGATATCCTTTGCGAAATATACAAACCATAAAGACTAAC
This sequence comes from Lycium ferocissimum, assembly GCF_029784015.1. Taxonomy (NCBI): domain Eukaryota; kingdom Viridiplantae; phylum Streptophyta; class Magnoliopsida; order Solanales; family Solanaceae; genus Lycium; species Lycium ferocissimum. The sequence continues at coordinate 1,317,600 of NC_081345.1, forward strand.
TAAAAGCTGAAAGAATCAAATCATATCGTGCATCGCACGGGCATAGTTTGCTAGTTATTATAGAAATGGGAGTAAGAGTACGAACGCATGCTGAAAAAAATTGTACTTTGTCCTACATTGAAAATACCAACCAATTTTTCATTACTTTCCATACCCTCACCTTTTGTACAATTCCCATTGTGTCCCAAAGCATTTCACACGTATATAATCACTTGCATTTTGATGCCAGCTGGCTGCCTTAACTAAAGGTCACATACTCTTCTTTTTCCACTGCTTCAATTATTAGGTTTTCTTCCACTGTCTCATTTTGTTGCACTACCATTTTCTCTATTCAGATCACCATTTTGATATTTTAGTTTTCTGTTCCTAGCTTCTTTGTTTTTATTTTTCTCGTGAGCTTCTGTCACTTATTTTCTCTCTTTGTTTACTGCTTAATTTTTCACGTACTCGTGATTATTTTTGGTGATTTTCTGAGAGGTGTAAAAATTGATTCCCGTTGCTTCTATGAAGTTGCTGGTATAACTATAATTTTTTGTCAGTTATTCGAATGTTTCATCAATTTCAGATATGACATAGTTATTTTGTTCCTTCCTAATTTGCACTTCATTGTGTCTTTCTTCTTTTCTTTTCTTTCCATTTTGACCGTACGTGTAAAGATTTGCTGAAATGTGAGAGTCATGTGATAATAATTTGCTCTGATTTTTCTTAAGCAAATTAAAAACGGAAAAAGGCCAAATATACCCCTTTACTATTGTTTATATACCCCTCGTTTACTTTGGTGCTCAAATATACCCCCGCCGTATACTTTGCTAAATATACCCCCCGTCACAAATATACCCCGAAAAGACACATGTCATCGTCTTATTAGTCTATTTTAAATTATTCCCTAATTAATTAAACTTTAATTCATAATCCGATATCCAATTAAGAAAACCCATACCCGGAAAATTAGAGGCAAGCATGGAACAACTTCTTCAATCCAGCCACTTCTTTTAGGTGCAGAGGAGAAGAAACAAGACGAAGATGAAGACCAAGATTGCGACAATAGTGAAGAATCTACCGAGGAGATCCAAGAACCTGTTACATCGTCTCTATTTATAAGCTGCTTACCCCATCAGCTTAAGCTTGGGATTTCAGTTGATTTCATCAAGTATGATGGCTTCTGCTAAAGAGTAAAGGATTAATCAAATCTCCAAAAAAAAAATTAATAAATGATGACAGTTTCTGGTGTGATAACGAACCATTTTATCTCAGATTTAAATATCTTATGGTTGTGCAGATTGTAACCACAGATTTCTTCATATATGAAATCGTTAGGTTTGGGTGAATTTAAAACACGAAGGCAATAATACGAGGAATTGTTTAAGTGGGTTAAAAAGTCAATGTATATTGGTTGTATCCATTAGATTCTCTAGACTCAACTGCACACAAATTGGTAGCCTTAGGAACACAATGGTGTCTCTCCATCTTTCTGAGGGTTGCGCAGACTGAAATTGTATATGTGCAGAACCAGCCGTTGAAGAAGCTTTTCAAGCTTGCTCCAAATTTTCCGGTATGGTATGTTTTAATTGGATATCGGGTTGGGATTAAATTTTAATTAATTAGGGATTAGTTTAAAATAGACTAATAAGATGATGACACGTGTCCATCCGTTAAAATGAGGTATATTTGTCGCTCTAACTACACTGATATTTGATCTAACCGAATATATTTTGAATCCCAAAGATAATATATGTAAATAGAAGACAGGGGTATATTTGGCCTTTTTCCGAATTAAAAATCCCAATTGCCATCAGTTATGTCATAGATCCATCGGATGTACGTGAACAAAGTGGAAAATTTGCTAAATCAATTGCAATTAAAAGGGAGCAAAACGCAGAGCTACGAAATAAAAACATACGGTTCATGAACGTATCTTTCAATGAAAAGAAAAGCAAGTTAAATGCAAGAAGTAGGAACCAACTACAATAAGATGCCTACTAAAGAGAGAGGTACCAGAGGAAGAAGGATAGTCAAAGAATATGTGTTGTGACAGAAATTAAATGATAAACTGGTTTATTATTACGTATTCGCAAACTTAATGATCTTGGAATTCAATTAGAAGATAACAATCGAGATCATTATTGTCTGAATCCTCCATATATTAAGCGTAGAAGTGTTGCAATTTTTAAATGCAGAGGTAAGTTAAATGTTAGTAATATTTTTGGATTTAGTTGTTATAAGAATTATTCAATGGCATCTTTCGATATTTTCATATTTTTTATGTGAAATATAATCTTTTTATATTGTACTACATATCAGCCCACATATGCAGGTTTGACTAAATGGCCAGCAGTGAATGATAGTTATGCACCTCAAAATACATATCGTAACGGTTTAAACATGTTCCCAGTAGCCTGTTTGTGGTTCTCCTTTGCTTCACATTGTTGGTTTCATGAATTAATAATTTACTCTAATTTTTAAGTTTATTATCTTTGAATTGTTAGAACCAAGTTGTGTTTTTTTATTTGTGTTGCTGCATATCAGAGCTATATTAACACTATTGGTTGACCTTGCACTGCTTCAGGGGCGGATCTATGTGGAGGGCTAGGGATGCCATGCCACCGGACACTTCGGTAGAAATTTCGTATATGTATGTGCATATGTATACAAAATTCAATATATATTGATCTTGCCACCCATGCTAACAAAAGAGGGAATGGTGCCACTGGCATACATACCATACCACACAATATACTTGAGTTCGAATCTCGTGCAGCACATATTTTTTGGCTTGCTCTTTTGCTTGCTGCTAATTACACACATCAGCTCTATCCTTTTTCATTTTTTATTTTTTTCTTCAATTCTTCTTTACTTGCTTTAATTAATTCTTGACCTTTTTTTCCTCCCTCTTTCTCAAGTATTAATCTTTTGATATACGCGTTGCGTGCATATCCCATATATCAATGAGGACTAAATTTTAAAATATCACATAAATATTAAGTAATAAAGATAAATAATATTATGATAAAATTTAAAGGATATTGTGATCTTTCACCGATGTTTGCGCTAAGTGAAGATGATTGAGTTAAAGCAACAATTCTTGATTCTTTCTCAACTTTGTATCTGCGACAACACACAAAGACATTGGAGGATGAAGATGTTGAGGTAACGATATTAGATGGTTTATACAGAAGAATTTTAACGTGAAAATACGTTTCTCTCTCTGTTTTAGAGAATAAGGCATCCCGTTCCTACAATTTTTTTTTTTAGACTCGCTTAGATTTCTTTAATCTCGAATATCTAGAGAGAACACTATTAAATAAATCGAAAAAGATAAATAACACCGAACCGTAACCCAAAATCGAACAAACCGACTCGTTTATCCTATTTGGATGGTGTGGCACCAACCTCCAAATCACCGAGATCCGCCTCTGCACTGCTTAATTGACTTCTTTGTGCTAATAATTAGATTTTTACACTTGAATTCATCCAATTAATTACTAATATATATTTTCTAAATGGTGTTCTCATACCCACGTTAATTATGTGGCCCTTATGCTTCCTACTTTTTCATCACTGAATCTTTTGAATCAGCCTCTTGCTGGTAGTTCCTGCATCTACAACATTACTGTTACTCAAGTTAATCCCGTGGATCGTGAGTTTTCAAAGTCCACATATCCTCTTAACTCTTTTCGTCCTAGCTAATGTTTTTCTATGGCAGACAATTTGAAAGTTCACTTAATGTTTTTTCAATGGCATATGAATTGAGAGTTCAAATGGCAGAAGACCCGAGAGGCTCGGAGATAGACTTCCATCAATTTGTTGGAGATATATTTAGTTTTGGTAACTCTTATTTTTGTAGTAACGAATTTGAAAATTTGTAATTAAGTAAAATTTTCACAAATTTACCTTTTAGGCTCAGAATAACCTATAACTATACGTCCACATTTACAATTCGATTAAGTTAGGACCTATATTTAGCTAGTAGATGCGTCGACTTAAATATAGGATAAATATAACTAAATCGCATACGCCGAGAAAAAAAGGCGAAAGTGCTATATTTATGGAAACAAAATCTATTCCAATTTAAATTAAAATCGCTTTTTAATGTTCCCCGATTCACGCAAATAGCCTCCCATTCCATATCTGATCTCATATCTCATTCAAACAGCTAACAAATTCAAAAAAAGTTGAAGTACATTCATATTTTTAACCAAAAAAAAAAGGTTCAAAAACTAGTTCATCAAAAAACTTTGAAAAATAACAATATCAAACCAGTGAATAGAGCTCGTTTTAAACGACAAATATATATATTTGAATTCATCTGTTCAAATATCGAATTCAAGTTGAGTTCATAATTGAGGTACAACGTTTTCACCGCAACTTTTTTATTTTTTTCATTTTTCCGAAATTTTGAAAATATAGTCAAAATATATGAAAAATATATACGAAATATAGTCAACGAAAACTGAATAAGTAATATTGAACATAATAATCAAAATACAATTAAAATATAGCCAAAATATAGTCATAATTGAGTTCATAATTGAGGTAGTAACGTTTTCATTGCAACTTTTTTATTTTTTTTATTTTTCTAAAAAAATTTCTAAATATAGTCAAAATATATGAAAAATATATCTGAAATATAGTCAACAGAAACCAGAATAAGTAATATTGAACATAATAATCAAAATAAAATTAAAAATATAGCCAAAATATATATGAAAAAAAAAAAACTATTAAAATATCAATCCAAAACATTAGGAATTGAAAATTCGGGTTCTATACCTCTAGTCCTCATCGGAGTAGAAACTTTTCTTAGCCATTTCACTTGAATCTAACAAAAAACAACCAAGAACAAACGGGATAATTAATTATTTAGAGTTGCATTCTTTGATTCAAACGAAGAAAAAAAAATGAAAATATAAGTTAAATACACGGTGAAACGTAAAACTCAGTATAGAATCTTACCTTTTTGGGAATTAGATTTGAATTATGAGTGAAATTAATGAGTAGTTAATTACAGATAAACAAGGAAGTTGAACTATTGTAAAACTGATTTAAAATTGGAGGAAATTAAGGGATATTGGGCATAATGGCGTGTATTTAGGGGGATAGGAGAGAGAGACGTTTTTTTTGGCTTAAATTTAGGGGTGTGGAAAGTTATCAGATGAGTGGTAAAAAAGTGGTAGCTATAGGAAGTAAATATGTTATATTTTAGCTACTAAATATAATTATTGTAAAGTTTAGTTATGTTCCATGAATAGGTAATAATGTAAGCTATGCCAAGTAAATTTAAAGCCAAGAAACAATGTACAAACACTGTTATGGCTAATTGTACCAAAAGTAATGTGGATGGTACTTATATTTGGGCCCATCTTATTGGATAGATATCTTCGGCCTATTCCTGTTAACATGTGTATTGCTCTTTCGTTTTCAGCAAACACGTGAACTATGATTCTAATAGCTATTCCCTTCATCTTCTCTTCCTTCCCTCACTTCTTTGTTCTCTTTCGGACTTCTCAGTAGCTTTCAGAGCTCTCTTTATATCTTCTCATCTTCTGAACTGGTGTTACGATATTCAGTTTTTTTTTTTTCCTTAATCTTTTTAGGGCTGAGCTGGCACAACAGCAAGAACACGACTTTTACAATCAGTACCGGTGAATGGGATAGGATGAAAAAAGAAACTCCATTCATTATTTTTTTTTTAAAAACTCTATCATGTCCCTCTATTGTATCTGAAGTTTATGGTTTCTGTTGGTGTAGATCTAATCACCTGAATTTAAGATGATAAGAGATTCTCCATTTGTAACAAATGGTTATACATTAAGCGGAGGAAATCTTATTTAAAAAGCATAAAACATAAAGATTAGGTAGGTTCCCAATCTGGCAAGAACGAACTAAGAGGGCCAGCTACTGTAACGACCCGCTTGGTCGTTATGCGTAACTTTACCTTCTACCCTTGCTAGTACGTTCCTGAGGTTAGGAATGGGCAGACCTAAATAAATTAGGGTGTATTTAACGTTGTGTTTTGTGAATTGTAAGTGACTCTGTGCTGTGTTTTTAACTTGGTTTGTTTGTTGGCTGTGTTAATAAGGCCTTAGAATGATTTTTAAAGACTAAGTATAAAAAGTGGAAAATTTTCGAGCTCACTGCCCAAATCGCACCGCTGCAGAGGAAGAATTTTCGCTGCCACGAGCCCGCTGCAGTGGGGAGGGGTCTCGCTGCAGCGAAGGGTTGATTTTTCAAATGGCCGCTGCAGCGAAGGGGTGTCTCGCTGAGCGAAGCGTGGACCGCTGCAGCGGACCTCAGTAAGTCAGAATACCGATTTAAATACCATATTTCGACCCCACTCCTCACATAATCCCAAAAACAGTTCCCAAGAGCATAAAGGCAACTTTCTAAGGCTAGGACACTATTCTCCATCAAAGGTAAGCCTCAATCACTAACTTTCTTCGCGTAATGTTCTTATTCGATTCTTGTTCCAATCAAAGGACCTTTAATGGGAATTGAAGGGTAGAACACAAATACCAAGGAATCCCTAGAATATTATGGGTATTGTTTATTATTGTTTAATTATCTAAGAGTAGAGATTATCGCTTCATAGCACGAGAACTTGATATTCAATGATAGAGATTGGTTGTTGAGACCTAGAGTTCCAATAAAAATGGGAACTTTGGCTAAAACATATTGTAGGGTTGAAATGATTAGAGAACCCATTAATTGATTCAATCGGATGCTTGAGACTAGCCCTAGGAAGATTATGACCCTAAGGATAATTAACCCATTTGATTGGGGGTAGAATTGGAGGGGTTGTCACCCCAAATTTGTTATTGTTAAGTTTATGATCCTGTACTTACTTAGAATTGTAATTCTAGACTTTGAATGTTCCGAAGCGTTGAGGAAAGGAAAAGCTATCGCGAAGTGATTGCATTGTTCCGGTTCGAGGTAGGTTACTGATTTACTTGAGTTAGACTTTGATTAGTTGATTGTATATGTCATAGAATTTATGGGAGAAAGCATGTCTAGGACTTCGGACATGGAGTTTGGGTGATTGTTGTTAGTTGTATGATTTAATTGTGTGAAGTGATTCTCCATTGTTGAGGCTGATAACTTGAATTGTATTCTTGAGATTGTTGAAAGAAAGGTGTTCATATATACCCTTCAGAGATGAGCTGATGTTAGTGACATGTTCTATTACGCTGAGCAGATTATTTGTGAGTCTTATTGTGACATGTGTTATTTGATTATACTTCATTGATGTTGACTTGATACGAGTACTTAAGTCATTCTTTGTGATTTTGATTACGAGACGTTGTTGATAATCATTGAGATGGAACATATACATATTTTAAGGCACATTTGACGGGGGGTGACGATGTGGTCCAGTTATGAGCTCATGGTCCGAGGTTCATTCCGGAACGAGTGGTACATGGACACCATGGGTCCCTTGCAGGTCATGGCTATTTGGAGAAAACATTACCATTTAGCATGTGTGTACAGATATGTGACAGAGTTGGGACTTTATTGTTTATTCTACTTCTTTTGGCTTTAGCATTGGTGTTTCATTATTGATAATTGGTGACTTATTCTGCAAGTGAATTATTGAGGATCTTATTTGTGATACATGTTTGTTATGCCTGTCTGCCTATTTCATTTATTTTATGTATGTATGCATGATACTAATCTTAGTTGGCCTATGATACCTACCAGTACGTGTTGTTTGTACTGACCTACACTTTTTTTTTTGTGAGCGCAGACTTTGAGCCAGAGACGTCTTCCAGACCTCGTATCTAGTTGAGGTCGTTCATATCAAGATCAGAGGGTGAGCTCCTATCCGTGCCATGCCGCCTGAAGATCTTTCTTTATTTCAGATGTCTCTTTTCATCCCAGACATTATGTTTATTTTTAGACAATACTTCTTCTTTAGACATTGTTGGTTAGAGTCCTTGTACGGTGACTTTCAGATTTTGGGGATGTAATAGCTAGACTTCCGCACTTACTAATTAGTTTATTTTATTGTCAGACATTTTATGCTATTATTCGTGAGCAATGTTTGATAATTGGTTTAAGTAATTGAAATTGGCTTGATAATGGGTTAAGGGATTAGTTCGCCCACTATAGGATTAGTGTGGGTGCCACTCACGTCTGTTTGGGACGTGACAGCTACCCAGCTAACTTTCATAATTAAATACCATTACTGTATCGGTAGATCTGATTGTGAAAGACCTATAGGGTTATTTATAAGGTAATTGCATGTAACTTGACATGACGTAAATTCGGGAGCCACAACTGGCACCTAAAAATCTTTTACCCAATAGGCGAACCCTTTCATTCTTATAGGCCAACACAAAATATAAATAAAACAACAGAAAGGATCCAAATATGCCCTCGCACTATGTAAAATTGAGCAGATTTACCCTTGTTTATGCTTTAGCTCACTTATGTTTACTGTTGAATACTTGGTCCAAATATGCTCTTATTTTAAATGGTTCTCCAACTTAACCTAATTATGAGTTTAGTTAGTCAATTAGCACTAGATCTTGACATGTGTCATAATCTCATAGAAGGGGCATATTTGGTCCCACACGCATACTTTGAGGGCATATTTAGTCCTACGCGCATACTTTGAGGGCACATTGGCCCATAGAAAATAGCAAAGGAGGAGCCGCATAGAGGGAAAAAATATGAGTCGACTTGAGAGAAATTGATAGTTCCAAGTGCATTCGTGTTTTGATGATTGTCAATCTGTTTTAGAACCAAATAGAGATCTAGTTTGTGATCTGCTCTCTATGCACCTTGCACTGACGGCAGAGACAGCTGTAAAGCTGTGCCACTCACTGCACACAGGTACAACAGTGAGTTGGCCCATGCTTTAGGTCAAAATTGAAGAGTGGTCTTTTTTCACCCCATATGCTCCCACTATATATACAACATGATGGCAACATATTGAGTAGACTTGAAAACCTAATTTAAATCGTGCAAAGTTGCCGACACAAGTTCTCAAGATCTCTCAAGAACAAAGTCACCTACAACTACAAGAACCTGATCCAAACACAAGATTTAGTCTAAGTTCTTTATATTGTTGTGAGTCTTTGTTCATTTGTGCTTAAATTGTAAACCTACTCTTCTCTTTAAAGAAAGTTGTTAGTAGGTAGATCAAAAGTCTCAAAGGGTGCTTGTTGGAAGTGTGTTTCCACAAGCTATTGAGTGGTACATTAGGCTAGGATTAGTCTAAGTGTATTAGTGTCTTTAGCTAGAGTTAGATAAGTGGAGTTGCTTGCAATCGTAGTATTGCAAGGGTTGAGGGACTATGGGAGTTAGTTCCTAGGTTACATAAACATTATGTCCTTCACATACTGCATTGCATAAGAGAACTGGTACACGACTAGGTCCCTACATACTGTGCTTGGTGGACGCATAGCCTGCAATAGAAATAGATTATAATTTAGATCTAAAGTTGAGAGAAAAATTAGGCGATTTGGTTATTCATTCTGGGAGGCCGATTTTTTAGATGAAAATTAGTGTTCTTGGCCGGCCACGATCTGAGTTTCATTCCAACAAATGGTTTAGCTAGGTTTTCCACACTTTTGTTTCTCTTTGATCATCAGATTTACGGAAAGAAAGAAATCAATTTGAGGGGAATTTCATCATTACAAACTTCTATCACATTGCCATGAACCAATAAGATAACCCATTAACAAACAAATAACATACAAGCTTAAGAACTTTAATTGATAAAATATTCTCTCGAAATATGCGTGTGGGATCAAATATGCCCTTCATATGAGGCCAGGTAAGTCTAGATTTCTTAGATTATGACACATGTCAAGATTTATTGCTAGTTAACTAATTAATCTCGTAAACAACATCTCTATCTCCCAATATACAAGTAAGGTCTGCGTACACTATACCCTCCCCAGACCCCACTCTGTGGATTTTACTGGGTATGTTGTTGTAACTAGGTTAAGTGAGAGATCCATTTACATAAGGGCTTATTGGACAAAGTATTCTATGGTAAGGGCATTGATGAATTACAGTATTAACGGAGGGCAAGCCTGCTCAATTTTCCATAGTACTAGGACATATTTGGACCTTTTTCGATAAACAAAGTATTTGCGATGTAAATAGTATCTCAAAAGAAGTGGAATTCAAAAGGAAACAATACAAGTCTAGAAGACAACCTGAAATCCCACAAGTATAATCAAGGAGCTACTACAAAACTTTAAATTCAAAAATCAAAATGCAACCCAACAACTAAAACAGAGAATAGAAAGCAGAGATACCACTATGATCCAAAGGGGTTAGCTCACCTCAGCTAATAACTGGATATTGTCTTGAATTAAATCTTTAGTCTCTCGCAATACCACTAGTATTAGGATCTATACAGCGTAAGAAAGTAATTTAGCGAGCCGTAAGGCCCACTAAGATCAAAGGCGGATTTAGGAGTTAAGGTTTCTGGGTTCAACGTTTAAGGTTCTTAGTACTGGAATACATTATTTTTAAAGTTATGGATTTATATCAACTGTTTGTTGCATTATTTGTGATTTTTTTCATTAATTTTAACCTTCCAACATTGACTTTCCTCATCCATAATCCATGAAATGGCTCCAATCTATCGAGAGATTACTTAATAGTGTCAAACAACACTATGGAACTCAATTCCATAATTTAATACTCGGTCAAAGTGAAAGTCAACCTTTGGCTCACATAATCCAAATACGAGATAAAATTAGTGATCAGGCTACCCGTAACCCCACGAATCTAAATTTATGCTTAGATTTCTGATCTAATTCCAAGTAGGTGTTCAAAACCTTGCTTTAGTGTTTCTAGGGTTTAGACCTAAAATCCACAATTTTCACCGTTAAATTTTATATTTTAATGGCTAATCTTCAAATAAAATCATGATATAAACTCAAGGATTAGTTTATAACAGTTATCCTAATTAAAATGGTGAAATTTTATTCCAAATCCTTCCATCCCCTGGCTTTGCACAGTCCAAAAATAATAAACAAGCTGGTTTGCAAACTCAATATCGTCCTAAATCCTTCCATCCCCTGGCTTTGCACAGTCCAAAAATAATGAACAAGCTGGTTTGCAAACTCAATATCGTCCTAAATCCTTCATTGCGAACACATAAAAGGCCTACTTAACAACTCAATGTGATCGTAAAAATGTCAAATTTGACCACCTCACGATCTCGAACATCTGACCGCTTTCGCCAAGCACACTTGCCTCAATTTAACACGATCGCGGCCTTGGTTCTCGCAATTGAAATGCAACAAGTGACAATTGTTAACTTCTTGTATCCTTAATTAAAATTATCAAAGCAGTACCTGTAACTAAAACAGTAAAATTAAATTGTTTCAGAGCTCACATATTGTCTATGTGTTCTTAAGGAATTTATTCTCTTCACTGTTGCCCAAGGTTTTAGATTAATTTCTCTCGGGATAGAACAATTTTTTTTTTTTTTGTTATAGCGGTACTTCAAATCATAGAACTTTGTCAGACTCAAAGAGCGGTGCAAATCACACTTGATATTTACTTTATCTTCGAAAATAATGCAGAACAAAAAGGAAAAGAAAAATTTGTATTTCAATGTGTAAAATCAGATGCAAGGACTCCAGAATTTATAGTCAACGAGTTTTTAGACTGTGGTATTTGTTCGAAAAAGATCTTTTGTGTCTTTATTGAAAAGGCAGATGTCTTTTTGAAAATAATCTTGTCTGTCATGAAAATAGGTGCACGAAAAATAATGGGAAATATTGTTTCCATTATTTAAAATAAGGCATGGAAAAAGAAAAAAAGGAATAAAAGAAATTTAGTCCAAAAGTATATCAATCAATAAGATTATTTTACCAAAGTTGAAGCCCAACGAGGGACGATGATAACGGCGTGATTGTATACGGTAAAAACCGGGTTAATGTTTGACCGGTGAGACCGGGGGCCAAGAAAAGGAAAAAAACAAGCACGAGCGTTCAGACCGGGGGTATTGCATCAGTAGTGCTTGATCAGAAGAAGTCGGAGGAAAACCGTAAGGTCCGATTTATCCGGGGCAAACTACTTATCAGTTAGTCCGGTGTCTACATGGCCGAGTTCATCGTGGCCGTTGGTTCGGTTTCTTCATGGCCGTTATGATCGTGGCCGTTGGTCCGGTTAATCAGTTATTCAATTGCCACGTGTGAAGACCGTTTTGCCACCTATTATCGTCGGTCGTACGGTGTCGACCGTACGACCCAACCTGTCCATATTAAGGGCTTCCTTTATTCAAAAGAGAAACATGATGTATGAGGCCCATAGAGAAAAACTATAAATAGGGGGCACTTCCCTACTTTTAAGGGTTAGCTTTTCAGATCTAAAACATTGTATTAGAATTTATATTGAAGCTTTCTCTCTCTCTCACTATCACTCACTCTCTTTCTAATTTTGGTCCGGTTTGTAGTGTTAACTTCATTCAAACGTATTTGACATAGCACTGAAATACTCATATATATCTTAGCTCAAACCCATAATATTGACATATTCATCCAAATTATTAGCGCATAGATTTATATATATATATATAAGCCATCTATAAGCTAATCCACATATACATTCCTCATTAATCGGAAATAGATTAAAGTATCCACATATCCTATACCTCATTTACAAATCCAATTTATTACTTAAATTTGGGGTAAACAGTTTGGCGCCCACCGTGAGGCTAGGATAATAGTGGTCTTTGATCTCGGTTTCTATTGCTCACCCAAAGATTTTTCAATTTTTGTTCGTCTGCGTGAAATTGGACCAAATGGCGAACAAAGGACAATCTGGTCATCAACAACAACTTAGATTGTGGCCGAAAACGAGAACAGTGGGCTCGGGGATTACCGGCGGAACCGTCGACCCAAATACCATCGGTCGAAGGGGGACCTCAGCAACCGACAAAACACGAAGGAACCGAGAGAACGCCGCCCGGCCGGCTTCCGACCCCTTAACACTCTCGGTTCGGTTACTTGTCACAGGCACAAGGCCAAAAAGTGCCAAATACCCGATGATATTAACTTACGTCTTATCTTTGAAATGTTGCGGGAACAAAGAAACGGCTATTGCCGAACAAGAGTCGCAATAGCCCGAGTTTAAAGCAAAAAATGATGAAACGGTTTCGGAGAAGACTAAGGGTGTTGCCCGAACCCGAAGGATGAAGCGCGGATGGTGAGTCGGCAGCAACGGGTCCGGAGAATCGGTTCGTCCCCAAGTGCCGAAAATGCTCGAAACATTGGCGAAGCGGGTAGACTCAACCGAAAGAGGTGGAACATATAACTCTCGGGTGGACCGGATCAGGGGCTCCTCCCATTCGAAAAGGACCGTATTCGAAGAGGGTACATTCGGTAGGCCTTTCCTCCGAGCGCGCTCGAAGTTGATCTCGAAGAGGTTCAAAATGCCGGATATCCAGAAATATGACGGTACAACGGATCCTCAGGAACACGTGACTTCATACACCTGTGCCATAAAAGGCAACGATGTCGAAGAAAATGAAATTGAATCCGTATTGTTGAAAAAAATTCGCGGAGACTACGTCAAGGAGCATTGACTTGGTATGACCATACGCGAGAGCATTCAATCACTTCTTTCGAAATGCTCACGGATGCGTTCATAAAGGCTTATGCCGGTGCCAAGAGGTGCGAGCTCGTAAGGCGGATATTTTTCGGATGAGCGAAAGGGATGATGAGTTATTGCGTGAATTTGTCAACGCGTTTCCAAGGGAACGGATGGAACTCCCTCCCGGTCTTGGGGAATAACGGGTCGCACAAGTTTTTAGCTTTTACTAAAGGACTCGATCCTCGAAGTTCAACGGCCTCGTTCAAACCGAAGGAAAATTTGCCGGAATACGAGGCCGTGACCTCGGGGACGTGCACAACAGGTACGAATCAAAGATTCGGGCAGAGGATGACCAGCTCGAACTTCCCTCGGGTCCCCTAAACATGAGCAAAGGCTGCGAGAGATTGAGGAAGAATTACGATCCGGGTCACGGCCATCGAGGGAAAGATATCGGCCGTACTCTCATTCGGAAGAGAAGCCAAGCTTCGAGTGTCGAAAAAGTTGAGGAGTGGTCCGAGGTCAATTCTCTGGCGGGAGATAGACGAACCCGAGCGGCCATCGAATAAGCCGAGGGTTGTCATTTAGGAGTGATACCGGAAGCTTGGCTACCAACGGAGACCCGCTAAGGATGTCGGAATACAACTTTGGTGTCAATACCTCGGTCTCGTCTTGGCCGCCGGTCGCATCGGCGCAAGGTGGCGAGACCGAGGTTGGATCCGGTCGGCGGGATCCGAACATGATATGTGAATACCATGGAACCCATGGTCACGGAAGCGAATTGTCGCCAATTAAGAGAAGAGATGGCACGTTTTTTGAAAAAATGGTCACCTTCGAATTCTGAGTTAGCGGGCCAAAGTTACTACGAGGAAAGTGAGTCAAACAAACGGGTTGAACCGGTAGAACCTAAGCATATAATCAACATGATAATCGGGGGAACAGATGCTCCTAGAGGGCCGGTGATGAAACGGATAAAGGTTTTCATTGTTCGTGAAAAGCGTAGCCGGGATTACGTGCAGGGTCACATCACCTTCAGCAACGAGGATGCGGAAGGCATCATTCAACCGCACAATGATGCGTTGGTAATTTCTATTCTTGTTTTTAAGTCACAAATTAAACGTATTTTAATTGACCCAGGTAGCTCGGCCAACATCATCCGGTAGAGTGGTTGAACGACTAAGGCTACGATCAGATCGGATAAATGCCAGTGCTTGGGAGGGTGCTCGAGCCGGGTTCAATATGGCAAGTGAAACCACGAAGGGCGAGATTTCTTTGCTGTCAACATTGATGGCACTATCCGGCAAACGGTGTTCTATGTGATAGAAGGGGTTATAGTATAATGCATTGTTGGGTAGAACCATGGATACATAGCATACGAGAGCCGTGCCATCGACATTACATCGAGCTGAAATTCCCAACCCCCGAGGGTAAAACCATCAGGGAGAACAACCCGCCGCAAAGAGAGATGTTCGCGGTCGACAAGCACCACCCCTTCTCAAAAAATCGATCAAAAGAAGAATCAACCGAGGGTAAAGATTCCAACATAGCAACTACGAGTGCACGGGTTCGACAACGGTGCGAGAAGGGGTTGGATCCAGGGTATGAAGAGGATGACCCCGTATTCCGGATCATTCGTCTTGCCGGATGACTAGATGCAACAAAATCTCACAAAAGAGGAGTTGGAGCAAGTCACCTTGTTTGATCATCTACCGGACGAAGGTATACCTGGGCACGGGGTTAACCTCGGAGCTCAGGAACAAGCTAATTAAATTTCTTCAAGCTAATGCCAATTGCTTCGCGTGGTCCTATATAGATATGACAGGTGTGCCGCCGGAAGTAACAACTCACAAGCTCAGCATCGACGAGAGATTTCCCAGAAAAGCAAAAGCGGAGGCCTACGGCGAACCGGCATGCCTTCGTGAAGGATGAGGTAACCAAGCTTTTTAAAATAGGTTCTATTCGGGAGGTAAAATACCCCGGATTGGGCGGCTAACGTAGCGGTGGTGTCGAAAAAAGGTAATAAATTTTGGATAATGCGTCGATTATAAGGACCTAAACAAAACGCCCTCGAAGGATTCATTTTCGATGCCTCACATCGATAGGATGATCGATGCGATGGCGGGCGGAGATGTTAAGTTTTCTCGATGCTTACTTGGGTATAACCGCATCCGGGATGCACCCGAGGATCGGAGAGAAAACATCCTTTATTACCCGGTATGGGACTTATTGCTACAATGTCATGCCCCGGATTAAAAATGCCGTGCAACTTACCAACGCCTAGTTAATGGAATGTTCAAGAACAGATAGGAAAAATAATGAAAGTTTATATTGATTGACATGGTTGTTAAGTCCCCGGAAACGAGAGGACCATTTAAAACATTTGTGAAACCTTCGACGTGCTCAAAATACAACATGAAGCTTAACCCGCAGAAATGCGCCTTTCGATGTCCTATTCTTGGAAGCTTGGGTTTATGTTATCTAACCTAGGGGATTGAAATAAACCCTGGGATAAGATCAAGGCGATCGAGGTAGTAAATAACGTCCAAAGGATTGCGAGAGGCTTACCTGGACGGATAAGCCGAGCGAGTCGGTTCATCAAGATCCCTGACAAGAGTCACCGTTTCTTTCCTTATTAAGGAAGAAAAATGACTTCACACAGACACCGGAAAGTGCCAAAAGCCTTACAAGAATTAAAAGAGTACTTGTCCAAATTTCGCCTACAGACACACCGAAAGCGGACGAGCAGACTTTTTCTACCTTGCGTGTCCGAGGTGGGGTAAGTGGAGTTTTGGTCCGGGAAGAGTCGGTACACAATTCCCCATATATTATGTGAGCAGAACTTTGGGGGATGCGGAGACCCGTTATCCCCATCTTGAAAAGTTGGCATTAGATCGGTAAGCGCTTCTTCTTAAAGCTCAAGCCTTACTTTCAATGCCACCCAATATGCGTAGTGACTCTTCATCCTTTAAAGAACGTCTTGCATAAACCGAAATTATCGGGTAGACTAACTAAATGAGTCGTAGAGATTAGCTGATATGATATTGAATATAAGCCTCGCGGCCATCAAGTCCCAAATCTTAGTCGACTTTGTGCGTAATTTGCCGCAGCCATGGTCCCCGAGGTTGAGAAAAAACTTCCGCTAACCTCCTAGGAAAGCCTCGAGTATGTGGTCACCGCACACGGACGGGGCCTCGAACCTTAAGGGTTCACGGCTAGTGATAGTTCTTAACCCTCGCGGAGATGCGATTCGGCAATCCATTAGAACTCGTTAAATTGACCAACAATGTGCCGGTATGGACTATGATTGCGGCAGATCGAATTAGCTCGGGTATGGGGACCGAAGTAATTGAAGCAAAATGCGACTCTCTCTCCACAGTCGTTAACGGGAATGGCGTCTTCGAGGTCAAGGACAAATGTATTTAAAAGGTATTCCTGGAAAAAAATCCAAGTGATACTTCACCGGTTTAAGAATGGACCATGCGGACGTAGGAGCAGAGTAATGGTGCCGACGCATTGGCTAATTTGGGATCTTCAGTCAAGGGAAGAAATCAACCCCGGAATCGTGGTGCACTTGATGAATTCGGCAATAGAAAACAAGCATGCCGAAATAAACACAACGGGTTTAACTTGGGATTAGCGCAACAAATACATCGACTACATGCAAGATGGAAAGCTTTCTCGAGCGACCCACAGGAATCACGATCGCTCGAGGACAAAAAGCGGGTCTCTGAAGCTTGGTAGACGGCCAATTATATCGACGGTATTTCTTCGGTCCTTTGGCCAAATGTTTAGGTCCTGAGAAACCGAGTACGTGATGAGATAGGCACACGAGCGGGACTTGCGGCAATCACTCCGGTGCCGAAGCCTTAGTCCGAAAAAATCATCGAGCCGATTATTACCGGAACCTATGGAGGAAGATTAGAAGAATTTTGTCCCGAAGTGTGACGGGTGTCAAAGACATGCCCCGATGATTCATCCCGGGAGTTCGTCGCACTCGGTGATATCGCCTTGGCCGTTCATGAAGTAGGGGACGGACATTGTCAGTCCGTTACCACGGGCACCAGGTAAGGTCCGTTTTGTTTGTTCATGACCGACCCATTTCTCCAAATGGGTTGAAGCGTAGGTCTTCGAAAAGATAAGAGAAAAGGAAGTTATTGGCTTTATATGGGACCACATTATCTTCGCTTCCGCATTCTCGAAATTCAGTGACAACGGCTGCAGCTTGTTGGTGGCAAAGTCAATGATTTCCTCGAAGGTTGAAGATCAAGAAAGTTGTATCAACTCCGTATCACCCGTGTGCTAACGACGAAAGCGGAATCTACAAACAAAACAATAATTCGAGACCGAGGAAAAGACTTGAAACATCAAAGCATCACCGGAGAAAATACTACGGTGAGGTACCATGGGGCCTACAACCACATCAAAATCGAGCACGGGAGAAACGCCCTTCTTGTTGGTCTACGGGGCCGAAGCCTTCATTCTCGTAGAAGTCGGTGAACCAAGTCTCCAATTTAGTTACACCACCGAGGAATCAAACGAGAGGCCATGGCCGTAAGACTCGACCTCGCGAGATGAACTTCATAAAACGCGTTGGTCCGTATCATGCGGCCAGAAACAGGACGGAAAGGTACTATAACCGGAGGGCTAATTTCGACATTTCCAAATTGGGGACTTGGTACTTCGAAAAGTTACCTAACACTAAGAATCCCAAAGAGGAAAATCGGGCCCGAATCAGGGAAGCCAGATGTAACCGAGATAACGTGTGTATGGATCTGTCACTGGAATCCATGGGACGGCAACGGCTGCGCAAGAATCGGAATGTGTTCGATTTGAAGAGATACTACGCTAAGGTAATGGGCACTTTTTGTTTACTAACCTTTTCTTTTTTGCGAAGTCGAAAGACCGGTATAGTTAGTTTCTGTGTCCGAAAACACGTGTCGCACTCTTTTCCTTAGTACGGTTTGTCCCAAAATGGGTTTTCCGACAAGGTTTTATAACGAGGGCAATAAGTACAACGTGTTACTAGAGTGAGACGAGGACGAATGTCTGGAAGTTCGAGGCCATACCCTACGAGTGGGGACTTGATAGTGCTTACCCGACTTTGCAGCTCGAATAAGCACTAGGGGACTACTATACCCACATCGAGGTTTACCCCGGCTAACTGAAAACGGAGGAGCCCAAAGCAGTACACCATTGAGTCTTCGAAAGCCGGACTTTCTGTATCACGATTTCGATGTAAGGACAAAACGATCAAGAACGAATCGTGTCCACTTAATATTTGCTATGGCAAAACCAAAGCCGGACCTTCGTATTAGGTTTTAATGTAAGTCCGAACAATCGCATTTAATCGTCCACTTAGAATTTGCTACGGCAAAAACAGAAGGAAACGGATAAACGGATAAAGTCCTCATACCATGTACAGATACTTAAAGATTATTGAAAAATCGGATTATTACATTTCGGATATATCTTTCATGTTAAAGCACACTACCCCGAAAATCGGGCATCGTTTTATTCATATACCCTATTCCGGGTACTACCGTCGAAATTCGACAAAGGCAACGAGGTCACATTGAACCGAGCCAAATTCTTAACACCCTCGAATGGGGACTGCTACATCAGAAATTGGTAAGGCAGAGATTCAGGTGTCCGAACCTAATCTAAGATAAGCGAATAGCCAAAGAATATCGACCCTAAAATTGCCTAACGTGATTCGGAGACGTCTGAATTCACAAAGCATAAATAAGTCCCGTGGGCAAACCACTCGATCCAACTCTCGGACAAAACATACCGGATGAAATTAAAAGCCAATGTATAAGACACGATCAAAAAAGTGATTCCGATATCTCTTGCCCTTGTAAGAATGAGCGGATTAACAAAAGTTATAACAAACATTCAAGCAAAAGAATAGTCAACAAGAAAGATGCGCTTTTCATATATGTAAATTTTTTACACTTGAAATTCTACAAAGTTGAAAAAACGAAAAGGCAAAAAAGCAAAATAAAGGCTAAATACAGGTCCTGGCCTATCCGACGTGGGCCGGGAACCGTAGATGTTCTGATATCGCCGCCGGATTCTTCGCAGTCCGAATCAAGGGCTCGGGCTTCTTCCTCGGTCCTCCTAGCCTCGAGTAAAGGGCCGAAAGATCGCAAAGCCACGCTGCGGCTTATCGAGGTGATCCTCCGAGACTTTCACCGTTCATGCTCTACCGCAATCGTAGAGTAAGCCTCGGCAGCCTCCACACTCCTTAGGCTTCTTCCAAATAGGCCTCGCCTCACCGGCCGCCCCGCCACTCAACTCATCCCTCTCTTCATCGAGGGTTCTGCGGTATTGAGTGGCCGGACTCAAGCTCATTCGAGAAGATCGTTAGCCCCGACCGTCTCATAAGTGTGGTTCTCACTCATCACATATTCGGCCCCGTCCCCGCCTTTTTGCTCGAATACCTTCATTCTCTCTTCATACTTAGCACTGGATTCAAGTTGATGCCTCTCGCGTGTTCGTGGCATCGTACTTGGGACCGAGTCAAGCTCCCCTCGGAGTCGAGAAATGATGGTTTCGAGCTCACTAACTTGGAAAAACGAGCGTTGTCTTGACCGAGACCGATTTTCTCCGCTTCCGTGCTTCTCTCTGAATCCCCGCCAGCCTCATCTTTTTAATCGGGAGGTTCTTAGCCTTCGTCGCATCAAGTCTGCCGAAGGTTGGTGAGGGCCACCGCTCGGCTCAGCTTCATCCTCCTTTACCTTCAAAAAAAGGTGCTGGAACTTCTCCGTTTCCCGACCCTGGGCGTCAAGCTGGCCTCTAAAGTCGTCTACCTCTTGCTGAGCACGGATGAAGGCTTCATTAACAAGCACCACACTTTGTAAAAGAAACGGAGAAGTTAAACGAGAAACTAAAATTCACATCGAATTATGCAAGGATAGGTCGATAAGCTTACCCGATTGCCCGCATGCATGCCTTCATTAATTAGGCTGCGGGGACTCCAGCCACCTTCCTTGTCCGAGTCCGAGACGAGGGGCCTTAGATAACACTCCCACCCCCCGCCGAGACAAACAGTCGTTGTCCTCGGGAACGGTAACCACAGCTCGATCCGGTCCTCCTAGGTTCCACACTTCAGACTGGAAGGCGCGCACTGACTCTCCCTTGCACCAGGTTTCGGAACGATTAGTCGCTCTCGTGGCTCGAGGGATGGAAAGATGTCCGAAACCAAAGAACTTCCCACAGTGGCGGGGGGTGTATCCAAAACATGTCATCGGGGGTTGTTCGACCTCGGTGCGATGGGAGACCCGAGCAGCACCCGGCTTACAGAACCTCGGTAGGAGCAGGTACTTCGATTGCGGTAGCTGCGTCCCGGCGGCAAACAGCCAATATCCGTCGGGGACCTCGATGTCGCGTGTCGGCTCGACGCTCTTGGTCCCGCCTCGGCGGTCGTGTCGTGCCGATCTTCTCAACCTTTGCGGGGGAATCTCCTCGAGAAGAGGCATCACCCGAAATATCAATGAATTGATGGACCTTAGAGGTGTCGGAGTGAGATTTCTTCCCTTTGTTAGCGAGGGCGAGCGGAGAAGGTCTCTCTACTCGGTGAGAAGGAGAATTGAGCATTGGCTTTCTTCTCCGGGACAGGACTGCGAAGGATGAACCCACGCTGTCACCTAACCTTGTTAGGGTGTGATGAACCTGGGCCTACACTTGGGGTCGAGAAGCCGAACCCTCGGACTCTTCTTGCGCACAAAATCACGTCAAACCCCTTTTTAAAACCCAAATTGGGGTAAAATACCTTTGTAAAAATTTTTTTTTATTCCGAAAAATAGTCTTCCTCGTAGCCACAAAGAAAAATTC